>NC_133620.1:392249786-392549786 GCF_048593235.1 Sminthopsis crassicaudata | reverse complement strand
GTAGAATAAAAACTGTCCTTGATATTGAGTTAGAAAATTGGTATTTAAATCTTTTCCCTAATAATTACAACCTGTGTGGTTTTAGGCAAATTATTAAATTCTTAGGCTTGATTTTGTCCTTTGTAAAATGAGGGGGATAGATTAGATAGTCTCTAAGTTCCTTTCTATCTCTATAGTTATGATTTTTGAATAATATTACATATATTGATTTAATAATTCATATACTGTGTAACATCAAATATAACTTTATTTAGATACACACATACATCAATACATGTGTGTTATATATATGTGTGTGTGTGTATGTCTACATACTTCTCTCTCCCTGCCTTCTTTCCCCTCTTCTCTCTCTCTCTCTCTCTCTCTCTCTCTCTCTCTCTCTCTCTCTCTCTCTCTCTTTCTTTCTATATATATATATATATATATATTTTTTTTTTCTTTTGAGGATCAGTTTTGAATTACATTAGAGATTGGTGGGAGAAATTGTCACAAAGTAAATAATAAGTGTGATTAGCCTCTCTAAGTGGGGAACATAGTCATGTTGAGAGTCCTAGGTTGTTTTTTTTTTTCCTTTGTTGCTCAGAATTGTAGAAATTACGAGAGTTTTTTTCACATCATCTTTCTCTGTTTTTTTCTTTTAAATCATAGTTCCCGCAACAGGCAGTTTCAACTTTTAACAGAGATATGCATAAAATTCTCCAGAATTCCAACAATGAGGAGTATCAGCTTATCAGATAAATATATATATTTTTCTTTCCACGTGCTAGCAAATTTGGAATTGGGAGATTAGAGAGAGAATAAAGCATATATATATATATGTGTGTGTGTGTGTGTGTGTGTGTGTGTGTGTGTGTGTGTGTGTGTGTGTGTGACATTTTGTTGCTCTAACATTTCAAATATACTATCTCAAAAATAGCTTCAAATATCTGAAAATCATATCCTTTTCCATTTTTCTACAACTTAATATGTAGTGTAAGATGATGTAAAAAAGCTAGAAAGCTGAAAGGAGTCTTATAGTTTCTTTAATCCAACACTGTCATTTTAAAGATGAAGAAAGTTTGTCCCAGAAAAGTTAAATGACTTGACCAAATACACATAGTTGGTGACAGAGCAGTGACTCAAATTCAGATCTTGTGATGAAAATCTCAGCAGGCTCTCTGCACCACAAGATATTGTAAATATAATTTCCAGATTGGCTCAGTTTAGTTTCTTCAACTGATGCATCTTTTGAAAAAAGTGATACTATGCAGCTAATCAATTTCTAAACTCATATATAACAACAGTGTTATAGACTAAAGCTTCTTAAACTGTGGGTCCTAACCTCATGTGGGGTCATGAAATTGAATGAGGAAAGAACAAAACAATTTGGTAATACTAAAAGGTATCAAATATCCCTCCTCCAGATTTAATTTTTATGTAAAAATAAATAAGCACATTCATCTCATTAGCATGCAAATTTGATTTCATCTTTAAAAATGGAAAATTATGTGTATGTCAAAGAATGGTGGGAATCACATGAGCATTTTTTTACAACATCTTTTAGTTTTAAAATAAATTTCTTAAGGATTTATTATCAATCAGTGTTTGATTTGTATACCTATTTTATATACCTTCACACTTTCCAGGGTGAAAAGAGGCCATGAGTGGAAAAAGTTTAAGAAGTTCTGTTCTAGATTATTGAAATATGGATTTAATGAGAAAAGTCTGTGTGCTATATTCTTTTTTCTAGGCCACAGGTGTCAAACCTGTGGTCTGCCACATTCCTAAGTTCAGAGAGAAGCAGATTAAAATGTATTTACCAAAATAATAAAATACAATAAAATATGGATAATATTAATTTGTGTTTTTTTAAGCTTATAGGTAGTCTGTAGGGATCCCTTTTTCTTTTTATTTCAGATTTGTTAAATATAGAGTTCTAGATTATTAAATACAAACTGTAACAAAACACATGCTATATATACTAATTTCATGAATCAAAATAGCTTAATTTCTTCTACTTTTAATATAATTTCTCTTACCTTTTCCATTTACATATACTTAATTATATATGTGTGAAAGGAATTATATGTAGTATGATATATATCATTAATATTATTTTAAATCAAGGCTTCTTAAATGTTTGCCATTCATGATCCTTTTTTTTTTAACCTGAGGAATTTTAACATGAATTTAAATATACAGGCATATAAAAAAGTATACAAGTCAAACATTTATTGATAACAGATCATAATTTTTGTGTGTTCCACACTCAGTTGAATGATTTAAGAAACCTTGCTCTAAATCAAGTCCATCTTACAGGTAAAGAAAAGGAGAACAAAATTGCTTAATTTTTTCATTACCTCTCATCTTGTCTACACACACATCCCTCATCTTTCTGATTCACCTTCTATGTGGCTGCCAAAATAATCATCCTAAAGCACAGGGCTGATCTTGTCATCCCCCTGTTCAAGTACCTTTAATTTCTCCTTATTACCATTAAAAGATAATTTTAAAATCTCTTCATAATGTGGCTATAATGTGCATCTATAGATTAATTTATATGTACCACCCTAATTGTCCTATTTAGTATTTATCAGATTTTATCTCCCAATTCCTATTTCTGTATTTGCTGTCCCTCTTTCCTGGTTTGTTCTCCCTTTTCTCTTTCCCTTCTATGAATTCTTAATTATTTCATTGTTTAAATCGTTTTTTATTCCCACTGTTCCAGCCATTTCATTCATGCTCATCTTTTCTTAATTCCATTTGGGATTTTCTTGACAAAAATACTGGAATAATTTGCTCCTTCTCTACCTCATTTTACAAATGAAGAAAGTGACTTGCTCAGGATCACCTAGGTAGTAAGTTTCTGATGCCAGATTTGAACACAGAAAAATGAATTTTCCTGACTTCTGCCTACTGTAATCTATCTATTACACTTCTTAGATGCTCTGCCATCTCATAAGGGAAGCCTTTTTTTTATTCTTTTAAAATATCTGTTTTCTCCCTCCTTAAATTATCATGTGTTTATTTATTTGTTAACAAGTACTCTAACTCTAACTTAAAGAATGTAAGCTCTTTGAAGGTAAGGTTTTTTCTGTTTTTCTGTTTTTATTTTTATCTTTACATTTTTCAATATCCCTAGTACAATGTGCCTTGTACATACTAGTAACTTGGTAAATTTAAATTATATGACTACATCAATGTTAATATAGGTGTAAGCTATATTTAAACCTCCAGACTCCAAATCCAGTGCTCTTCATAATATATGACACTACCTCCACACTCTTAAAATTCAAATCAGAATGTACTGGTTCCATCAGCTATGCCAAATGCTTAAATATTCTACGGCTAAATTAGTTTGAAAAATGCCTACCTAAAGTCAGATTAATTTATATCCATAGTGAATATATAATAACATACATTACTCTTTTCTTTGGGTATTAAGTTTGGGATAATTTTGTCATTTTAATAGTAAATGAAAACTAGGGTCAGAATCATATAGAAATCTTGGCCTTCAATTTCAAATTTCCCAACTCTGAAGTTCTTACAATCTCAAAAAAAAATTATAATACAACAAATTATTATATTCATCTCCCTCCCACTGGCAAAAGAATTATAATTGAATACTTATGGCATACTTGCATAGACTTGGCCTTAAAATGAATCAGTATTGAATTGTGTCCATAAAAACAACAACAAAAATAACTTATCAACCGTAATTACTGTATCATCTTCATACTTTTTTCTGTCTTGCTTTTCATCAAAAATTCTATTACATGCTTCCCATGCATTCACTGAAATATTCACTTATGATTATATTGGAAACAAAACCTCATTTAAATGTTCACTTATACAAGAACATGTGCTCAATATATGTGTGGGGGGGTGAGGAAAGAGTGGATAAAAAGGTGATTAAGGAAATCTATATTCCAGGTAGAAAGATGAGTACATGTAAAACTAGAATTCAAACTGAAATAGGTTAGATGCATAGTAGATAAAGAGAATATAAGATATCTAGGAAGGAGTGATTATTTTCAGTTAAAAGAATCAGAGGACTCTTAGAAATAGATACATCACAGTTTCATATGCAAATATTCTGGCTTAGGTATGTGTGCCTACTTGGATATAATAAAGAATAAATAGATTCTATTGAATATTTTTACAAAGCTCATAGAAGCTTCAACTTTACTTAAAAAAGATCATCATTCAAACCATTATAATCCTCTAAGTGGCAGAAAATACTAATCCAAAGGATGACATATATACATGTAAAGAGATGGCTTTTAATGTTTTGATGGCTTTTAATGTTTTCAGGCCCAATATCTTAGCTGTCTTCCCCATAGAAACCCCAGAATTAAGCCTTCTACTGTACTCTAATCAAGTTATCACCTCCTCTTTAATGTATATTTATTTTAAAAAAAGTTAAAGCACTGCTCAGGGAAGGAAAAAAATATATAAAAATGAGGAGGGATTGCTTCACAGATAATTTACAAAGAAGAGAAGACAGTTTATGTACCAAAGGAAAAAGAAACTATTGGATAAGAGAATATGATTGTAGAATGATGGCTACTGAAAATTCCTTGTAATTCTTCCTGGAAACATAGCCCTAGTTTCATAAACACTACCATAAAAGGAACACTTTAGCACTTTGTCTCTCTATGCTTCAATTTCTTCAGTAATGGATAAACATCATTAAGTATTTCACACAGATCATCCAATTAATCACAGCTAGAATTCACAAAATGAATAATACTACTATACAAACAAAGGTCAGTGTTATGATGAACACTATTTTCCATTTCAGAAGAAATTCAATTTAACAGCAACAAATGAACCTAGGGCATATTTACTTTTTAGTTAGCCTAGGCCAAGTCTGAGTTAACCAAAGAAAGTCATTTGACTTATCTGAGCAAATCTAGGACTTTTCTTAACTGATGAAATAATTATTTCCAAATATTCTTCATCCCATTTGCCTCCCCCACACATTTGAGAAACTTTAAAGTGGCCAAATGGAATTTTATCAAATTTTCCAAAAATATTCACCCATAGGCAATAGGAATTTCCACCTCAAAAGTTTTTTTTTTTTTGCAATAATTCCAGCTCATAAAGATAAAACCTAATGCAAGTATGTTTCCACTTACTGAAAAAGGCTTTATGTCTTATTCAACACTTCAATTTAACAAAATCTATAGTTTCTAACTACAAATTAAAATATGTAAGATATAATTTACTGTTCCAGAATAATTCATTTCTCTGTTTGGGAATTGGCCTGTTTCCCTAAATAAAAATCAGGATATGATTCAAAATATAGTTGATTTAGGAATATCATTTTTCTAATTCTAATTTTAAGTGTTTTTCTTCTGAATAAACAATTATATGTTTGATCTGCTCTCTAAAATACAAGGGAAGACTACACATGAACCATACTAGAATTTTAAATTTGGATGTTTTTCAAAGCTTTCTGAAGAGAAAGCACACTGTTTAAGATGTCCAAATGGCAAATTAAATCCCAGGTGCATAAATGTTTAGGATGGGATGACTAGGTAAATAACAATATTAATCATTTATGATAACAATGTACTGATTATTTTCCATGAAAACTGAAAAAAGGTATTACCAAATGCTATTACATACTCCAACAATGACAGTAGGGTAAGTCTTACTCTAGCCTAGATTTAATGGCTTCTAATACTATCCTGGAAAAAGTCAAATGACCTTCATTGTATTGAACAGAGAAGAAAATACCTGTGGCATAAAGGATAGAGAACTGGCCTTGGATTCAGGAAGGCCTAACTTCAAAACCTGTCTTTAACACTTACTAGGTGTGTGACTATGGGTAAGTCACTTCACTTTTTGGCACAGCAGATTAAATTATAGACGTTATATTAGTAGGTATTTTCCACACCAGGCTTAGATCCAGAATGCCCTCTCTCAAATACATAGAAATATTTAATTCCAATTCTGCAAAGGCACTTGAATAATTTCCTTATAATCTATATGACTAGAGAGGTCTGAGTGCATATGCCAATCCTTGTCATATTTCTAGGAACATATAAATCTTCAAAGAATTGTTCTAAGACAAGGAAACAGTGAAGTATAGGACAGAAAAAAAAGGTATTGTGAAAATACAAAGGCTTAGTACAGTAACATTTCCCCAAATCATCAAATAGGTAATTCTCTCCTTGGATAATGATTGTGAAGTATACAAAGAGGCATACAGCAGGGACTGACTCAAGACAGCCATCATTAGAAAAGATGGAAGCAATTTCCTTTTCCCACAGAATTTATTGCTTTTTTGACATTGCATCGATAATTTATGGTCCAACTTCCTATATACTCCATTGTGTTAGGACCAAGTTAAAGTCACTAGATGATGGACCTAATCCAAAGTTACATTTCTGGAGGACCTAAGACTCCATGTAGCATGGCAATTTTTTCATTCTGCCTTAATTAGATTTCTAATATATTTACATTATCTATTTTAAATCTCTTCTTTTTTCATTTCCTAAACCACATTCTCTTGAAATCTCCTGCAGAGAACCTCATCTCATATTTGACTAAGAAATAGAGGATACTCACGAGTGCCCCATTTTCTCCTCTATATCTCAAAATGTCTTTACATTATTCTGTGTATTTTCATTCTTTTTCTTAGTATCTGATGAAGAGACATTTATTTTCATCAAAGGCAACATCTCTCTCTATTTCTGCCCCTGTTCCAGACGTAAGGATCTTCAACATTTCCTTATCTATTGGCTGCCTACAAACATGCCTACAATGCCTAAATTCTTTTTGTTGTTGTTGTTGTTGTTGTTGTTGTTATTTTTTTATCATAGCTTTTTATATATAAAACATATGCAAGTGTAATTTTTCAACATTGACCCTTGCAAAAACTTCTGTGTCAACTTTTCCCCTGCTTCCCTCCACTCTCTCCCCTAGATGGCAGGTAGTCCCTTACATGTTAAATATGTTAAAGTATATGTTAAATACAATATTGATATACATATTTATACTGTTACCTTGTACAAGAAAGATCAGATTTAGAAAGAAGGTAAAAATAATCTGAGAAGAAAAAACTAAATGCTAAAACTAAAAAACTAAAATGCAAGCAAACAATAATCGATAGTGTGGAAATGTTATGTTGTAGTCCATATTTATTTCCCAGCATTCTTATTCTGGGTATAGCTGATTCTGTTCATTCCAGATTAATTGGAACTGATTTCAATGCCCAAATTCTTAAAAATCCTTTATTGTCCTATATTATCTCCTAAAAATACCATCCTTTATCTCTCAACTCTTTTGCAGTCAATTCCAATTAAAAAGATGTCCAGATTCAATGTCTATTTCTTTTCTTACCAATCCCTTTATGGTTTTTTAGTTCATTGCTCAACTAAAACTGCCCACTCACAAAAATTACCAACTAGACATTGCTGCAAGCAATAGCTTTTTCTTAGTTCTCATTCTTTCTTGATTTCTCTGTAATATTTGATACAATAGATCCTCTACTTTTTTGGATAGTCTTCCTTTTCTGTATTTTCATGACAGTGCTAAAATTCTAGTTCTCTACTATCATTTCTGGCTATATCTTTTAAATTTCCTTTTTTTTGAAAGATACTGAAATCATAAAGTAATAAAATTCATCCCTCTAACTATGGTGTATTTCAGGTTCTGTCTTGAATCCTCTTCTTTACTATATTTTCCTTTTTGTAACCAACAGTTTTTGTTGGTCCAAACAGACCAATATTGTGCAGTTTTTATCTCCAGGCAGATGACTCCCAGATCAATCGATCAATTGATCTATTGAACCATATGTACTTTTCTGAACTCTTCTCTATCTAAAATTTTAGGCATTTTAAATTAAACATTCATAAACATCTCAAACTCAATATTTAAAAATATTTTAAAAATTATTCAATATTTTTTCTTCCAAACTCACCACTTCTTCAAAGTTTTTTTCTTGAAAGTCTACCTAGTTATTCAGGTTGGCAACTTTGGAGACATCCTATTATCTTCTCATGTCTGCACGTCCTTCATCTGTAGCATTGTGCCAAGTCTTATCTTTTTTTTTTAACCACCACAACATCTCTCACATCTGTTCTTTTTCTTTTCTTTTCTTCTTCTTTTTTCTTTTACCATTTACATAGGCCCCAGCATACTTCAAGCTTTTACCACTGCTATCCCAAACAACAATAGTTATCTAATAGGGTTCTCTGCTTTTTCATTAGCTGACCACCAATACATTCTCTATACAGATGAAATGATATTCCCAATATGTCTTATTATTATTCTAGGATAAAATATAAATTGATTTGTTTGGAATTTTAAGTCCTTTATATTTTAGCTTCAGATGCCTCTTCATCCTTGTTATACTTCAGCCAATTTGGTACTCATGCTATGCAATAGAATTTGCTGTCTTCTGTTTTTATATCTTTGTACAAGTGATCCTCTCTACTTATAAATCATTCTCTTTTCACATCTACTTCTTAGAATCTTTTGCTTTCTTTCAAGCTCAGCTTGATAGAATGTATATTCCTCGATGGTAGGGAATTTCCCAGTGCCTATATCAATCACAGCAGGTACTTAATAAATGCATGCCCATAAATTGAAGTACTACCTCCTCTAAGAGACATTTCTCAATCTCCTTGGTGGCTACGGCAACCTCTCCCCTTCAGAAATTTCATTGTATATACTTTTTATGTCTTGTATTTACATTATTTATATGTATACATTTTGTTTATCCTGATAGAATATAAGTTTCTAAAGACCAGCAGTTATGTACTTTTTACGTTTGTATTTCCAGTATTTAGAACAGTGTATACATAGTAGCTGCTGAATAAATGTTCCTGTTAAACTTAGAGTCCCTATATGATTCTGAAATTCTTCATTGTGATTTAAATGTATTATGCTTTAATTCACCTGCTGTAACCATTAGTAAATACCTTACAATGTGGCAGTAGGATATGGCTTGCTCTAAGAGTGATTTAATGCCCCTTTTGCTCATGCAAAAGCGGTGGCCTCCCAGTATGTTTTTCACTATTTCAAGGCACAGCTATCCAATGCCAGACTTTAAATTACTCAGCAGCAAGTTTTAAATCATCTAGCTAAGGAATCTATAGGGAGACATACCAGCCTTTCTCCAGAGAGAGATCAATGAGCTGTGGAGACATGTTGGCCAGAATCCCCTCTTTCATCTAGATATACAGTGTGACACATCAGGTGCCAACTTAGCTGCTATTCTTAGGGGAATGGGGCAACTTTTATAATCAATTGGAGGAGGGGGAAGCTGATGGATTATTTAAAGGATGTTAGGAATTACCTTGGCAGTTAAAATGACAGCAGGAGTGGATTAAATGAAGTTCTCAAACTTAGCATGATGGTTAAGATATTTGGGAATCTAAGCATTTGGGTATAGATTTTTCTCAGGAAGAAAAGGAAAAAATTCTTTCATAATTTATTTAAGACAGCAGTCAAAAGGTATAAAAGAAAAAGCTTTGCAGCATACATATGTATATTATTAATAGTCAGAAAGTCTAACAGAGCTTTTATAGGCAAATACCAATGTTCTGCATTATTTTGGGATTTATATTGAGTGGGACATTTTTTTCTTTTCATTTTTAAGTTCTACAAAATCTTGAGCTTTCTGAATTCCAAAATCATAACTATTAACATGTCAGAAGCATTTGAATTTGAAATGAAAATGTAGCAAGAATTAGATGAACATTTAAAATATCAATACAATTGGAGAGGGACAAGAATAAACAATCATCTCTGACAAAGTAAAGCTTCCAAAAGATCATGATCCTGTTTTGCAACTCTGTTTAGCATTCAGAATGTTGGATATTTAAATTCTAAGCAACTCAACAATTTCATTTCATAAGGTCAGATTTTATTACTATACCAAGCTCTTTAAGTCTTCATCATTATCAGTCTTTACTAAGTGCCCCTGGATTGCTGGCATCTCCAATACTGACATGACAAATATCTTTCTCTTCCATGGCTAAAAATTCTTCTTGTGACAGCAGCTGCCCATGGTTTAAACTTTCATGCACTAGGGAATCTGATGAATATAAGCATGAAGCCAGAATAATTATTCAAAAATAAAGAGACTACATGAGTACAAGGTCTTGCAATAGCAAGCAAAAAACAAAAGGGACTGAGAAAAAAATGCCCTGAGTGAATTGCTATCATGGACTATTAATAAATAAAGGAATGATTGATGACAGTTAATTAAAAGCGCGGCATAGCCCTAAATCAAAGGCAAAAAATCTTATCCCTTTTCCTCTTCAAAATATTGTTATCTGTACATATTTTGGCTATTCAGAATCCTATCTTTCTGAGATCTAAAATTTCTAGGAGCCTGCAAGTTAAGTCAACAAGCATTTATTAAGCATTTGGTATGTACATGTTAGGTACTATGCTAAGTGTTAGGGATACAGAGAAAGGCAAAAGATAGTCCTCATTATCAAGGAATTCATAATTGAATGGGAGAGACAACAGGCAAACAATTATGTACAATAAAGATAATATACACACATATCGTGTGTGTGTATATATATATATATAAATAGATGGATATAGAAAGATATCTCTTTGTATATATATATATATATATCTCAATATCTATATCTATGTATCTATGACCAATCTGTTCATCCATCCATCTATCTATCTATCTATCTATGCATATATGCAGCTAATAGAGTCATTTTGCTGACTCCATTGTTATATGCCTGTGAAACCTGCACCATATATTAGTGCCATGGCAAGAATATGAATCACTTCCATTTGAATTGTCTTTGTAAGATTCTAAATGCCTTTGGCAGGATAAATTACAAATATTGAGATCCTTTCTTGAACTAAATTGCTTTCCATTAAAATGTAATGCAGAGAGTGCAACTTCACTGGGCTAGTCGCATTGTTCACATGCCAAACATATGCTTGCCAAAAAGACTATTTTATGGAGAACTCACACAGGAAAAGCACTAACATGGAGATTAGAAAAAGTGATAAAAGGGCACTCTCAAAGTCTCTCTTAAGAATGTTGGAAGTGATTGTGAAATAGGAGAGATACGCTGGCATAGGACCACCCAGCATGGCATGTCTTCATCTGAGAAGGTGCTATGTTCTATGAGCAAAGAAGAATTGAAGTAGCTCAAAACAAGTGTGAGATGAGCAAATTTTGAGAATCCATCCCAAATATACTATTATATCTTTTTTTGTTGTTGTTGTTCCATCTATAGTAGATTAGCCACAATCAGAAACACCATAACTTGACTCTAATATAGATGTCATTCTGGTTCTCTGAGAATGAAAGTTAACCAGATGGTGCAATGGATAGAAGGCAATGGGGGCTTGGAATCAAGAAGACTCATTTTCCTGAGTTCAAATCTGACCTCAGAAACTTACTAGCTCTATGACCTTGGGCAAGTAACTTGATCCAATCTGCCTTAGTTTTCTTTTCTGTAAAATGAACTGAAGAAGGAATGGCAAATTATTTTATTATGACCAAGAAATCTCCAAATGGGAGAAAAATTGGATGCAACTGAAATGACTGAATAACAGTTTATACAGAGAGAGAAACACACACACACACAGATGCACACATTTTATAAGTATATATTATATATGATCAACTAGAAACATCTATATTCATACATATATGTATGACATGATAAATTAGAGATAATTAACAGAAGAAATGCACTAGCATTAAGGGGGATCCCAAAAAACTTCCTGAAAAAGCTAGGATTTTAAGTGGGACCTGAAAAGACAGAAACAAAAAGAAATAGAATTCCAGAGACTGAGGAGTCAGTGGAAATGCCTGGAATGAGGAAATAGAACATTTGTAGGAGGAAAAACAAAGAAGCTAGTGGCACTGAATTGCAGCTTATAAAGGAAGGTTAAGGGAGGGGAATACAGTGTAAGAAGAATGAAAGGACAGGAATGTCCAGATTATGAATAATTTTGAAGGCCAAATAGAAGATTTTATACTTGATTATGGGGGTATGAAGGAGCCTCTATAGTTTATAAACTAGAGATAGGGGAAGGGAGGAAATAAGGCCATGTTCTTTAGGAAGACAAATTTGACAGCTGAGGGGAAGAGGGACTGGAGTGGGAAGAGACTTGAAACAGAAAGTCTAAACAGCTGTCTACTGCTGTCCAGGAATGAGATGATGAATGTCTGCACAGATTTGTGGCAGTGTAAAAGGAGAAAAGTGGACATAAATGAAAGGTGTTACAAAGGCAATGAGTTCATATGATTCAACAAGATTAAGGAATACCACATAATGAAGGAACTTGTAATCTATAACTATATTCTACTTAGATTTTACAAACTTAAACATTGAAAATTCTCTTTGAACATAATGTCCAGTCCCTGCCATTTTATAAAGCTGTTCTTTATCCTCAATATGAATTCTTCAATATCTTCAATATCCCTCTTTAGTTCTCAAAGTCTTCAATATCCTTCCTTGGTCTCTTTTCTTTTCTATGTTTTACTTTTATCTATTCAGTGTTGATAATTTCAATGAGACATTTTCTTCTAGCCTAAATGTTCTATCCTTTGGACTTCCTGTTTTACCTTTTCTGTATATTTTTAATGCTAGATAATTCCCACAATCTACCTTTATCCATTTAGAATGCAAGTCATATCATACTGATTCAGGAATTAAGGAAAATACTGTGAACTTGTGCCATTGTACTTTATCATACTATCCCAAAGTGTTCTTAAGCTTCAGTCCTGAATTTCCATTTACTTACTAGACATTTCTGTGCCAGTTTCCTGTAGGTAATTCAAGCTTAGGACAACCCTAACTGGATTCTTCTTCTTTCCCATACATGCTATTTCCTCTAACTTTGCTACAACTACTGATGGTATCTAATCAACCATGCTGAAAAAGTCAATTGTCTTTGAGTCTTCTCTCCCCTTGCTCATCATCCCTATTAAGGTATTTGCCAGATTACCTTCATTTTAATTGAAAATTTATCTCTAATTAATTTAATTCAAAAATCTCTAAAATGTATGCTCTTCTTTATTTTATTGCCACCTCTTCTTTTTTCTGAATTATTATATTAGTTTCTTAAGTATGTCTGTCTGTCTCTCTCCCGCATCTGTTTTTATACTATCAAACAGATCTTCCTATCTGATAATTTTTTTATTCAATGGGATTTACAAAGTCACAGTGATATGGCAAAATTGACTTTCTCATAATCCTTTCCTGATCCTCCAAGCAAGGAGTGGTATTTTCTTTTTGAATTCTTTCAGGCCATTCTTTCTAATGTCTTTTCCAAATTTTTATTATATTTACTTTTATACAATGTTCTCTTATTACTAGGGCAAAATTGCCTTCAGAGATATTTGTGTCCTTTTTTTAAAAAAAAAATGTCCATCTGAGTTGTAGTACATTATCTTATATTATATATATATATATGCATATATATTATTGATTATTTAACAAACAAAAACATGTAACTCTGAGATTAATTGTGTGGTAATGTCTTTGATCATACATTTATCAATTATTACTTTCTTTGGCTAACAGTAACATTATTTTATGAACTTCCAAATACACACTGTCCTAAAATATGCTGAGTATAGGGGGACTGGATGTGGTACAGGAGGTCAGCCAAGGCACTAAAAAAAAGTGTATAATTTCACTGAGATCATTGAGAATTTTTTATGACTTTGATCCATTCTTGTGACTAAAAGTATATTCTGAGGCTTCTGCTTGCTTTCTTGAGCCAGAATTCTCTCTGATTCTCAACACTGCACATAAATCACATGTCATTTCCTTTTTATATTCTGCAAAAGAATTTACATTCTTATCCCCTTTCTTATTTACCCACATCCTCCATCCTGTCTTCACTCTCTTCAAAAGCATACATATACATACTTCCAAAGCTCCTATTTCTAAAAATGACTTTTTATCACATTACTTCTAAATCTTTTGCAAGCACAATGTTAGCTAGACTAGACAGAACTAAGAGATACTGTTGTATTTTGTTTATCAGAACTTAAAGTAGAATGAAGTAAGAACAACTCTAAAACGTTATACGCATTATGCAAAGATTTTGCTGATCATCCAAATTCTTCCTTAAAGTTCTTCCCACTCTGAAAAGTAAATTCAAATAAAGTAAGTAAATTACCAGTTTCAATTTTGGCCTATGGCTACCTTTCATATTTTCATTCTTATCCTCTGATCATACACTTCAATTGATGGGAAGTCTTCCTTATCTATACTTAATCCAACTTTGAGTGTTAATACTCATGTAGCAGATGTACATGTTACTATTAAAGCTTAAAACTGCACTGAAGTTTTTGGGCACTACATTATTGCTATTTCAAATGCCATATAGTAGTGTGACTGATATAATAACATTATGACTAATCTTCCTTTGCTCTCTAGCCACACATGGAGACTATTATTTCTTTGCATTTGCAGCCAATGCTGACAGAGCATGCTTGCAAATCTTTATCAGACTCTTCATTGCCTTAAAGCCTTTGTTCAAAGAATCATTAATATTCTATTTGAAACATATTACCTCAATCACTATTCTTCTATAGCAATTGTCCAATAAGTCATATTATCTAAAGATGTCCTATTGATATATTTTGAAAATCTCTCTGTTGCATAGTTTTACCTATCAAAAAGCAAACAAAAGCCACCTTGGTATCTGGCTATTTAGGTATCCTGACATTCTGTAGTAGTAACAACAGTAACAGTTGCTGACATTTACATAGTTATTTAAGGTTTTTAAAGTCCTTAATGTAAATTATCTCAATGAATTTGTAAATTAACTGGTAAAATGATAATTATCACAATTATTGTGATTATTTCAATTTTGCAGAAAACTGAGGGTCACACAGCTTTTAAGAGCCAAGTAAGGATTGAACTAGATTCTCCTGATTGGATCCAGGGAGCTATACCATGCTTTGTTCCTCCAGACTTATTGACCCAACTCGGTAGATCTGTATAGGAATGGAAGCTATTTAAATGGTGGCATATTGGCTAAATTCTAACTTTATTTTGGGAGATCTTATATTATTATTGTAATGATTATCAGACTCATCAAATATTTATCATACTCAATGCCATAACACAAAAGTCATTTAGGAATTCAGATACTATCAACTGGTCAAGAAATTACCAGTTTGGTTTGAAATCATGTTAAACTCCACAAGTTTCCCAAGAAGATACACAAATGTATCTGTATATGTGTATGTTTTCTTCTTTATTGCATCATTGAGTAGTATATTTAATATCAGAATCTAGTGGTCATTTTCAGTTTTTGCCAAGTTATTCTGGGAAGTTTTGAAAGGGACAAAAAGACTCATATGACTAAAAATCTTTTACTCATACTCTGCCTTGGTGCTTCAACTGATCATTATCAACACAAGTCCTTAAGAATATTCTAAAGAGATATGCTTCAACTGAATTAAGGCACTGCAGTATTTAAGTGTCCATGCATTGATATTTATTATTTAATTTTATTCAGTGAAGCATGAAGATACAAAACATTTAACATTCTCCTAAATTTGGGCATTAAACACATGGATTTTAGTGAGTCTGCCATTTTAAAATGATATATCTTTATTTTTGTATGAAGTTAGATTAATAGAAATGTACTTATTAGAGCTATGTACAAAATAACAATAATAATAGTACATAACATCAATAAAATAAGGAAAAATAGAAAGGTTTAAAAGGGGACATATGGAAGCAAGCAGGACATTATTATTTTGTTCAAGTTAATATATGTTTAAAAAGAGGCTATTATATGATGAATGTTGGAGGGGATGTGGGAAAACTGGGACACTGATACATTGTTGGTGGAGTTGTGAAACAATCCAGCCATTCTGGAGAGCAATTTGGAACTATGCCCAAAAAGTTGTCAAACTGTGCATACCCTTTGACCCAGCATTGCTGTTATTGGGATTATATCCCAAAGAAATACTAAAGAGTGGAAAGGGACCTGTATGTGCCAAAGTGTTTGTGGCAGCTCTTTTTGTTGTAGCTAGAAACTGGAAGTTGAATGGATGTCCATCAATTGGAGAATGGTTGGGTAAATTGTGGTATATGAAGGTTATGGAATATTATTGCTCTGTAAGAAATGACCAGCAGGAGGAATACAGAGAGGCTTGGAGAGACTTAAATCAACTGTTGCTGAGTGAAATGAGCAGAACCAGAAGATCACTGTACACTTCAACAATGATACTGTATGAGGATGTATTCTGATGGAAGTGGAAATCTTCAACATAAAGAAGAGCCAACTCACTTGATCAATGATGGACAGAAATAACTACACCCAGAGAAGGAACACTGGGAAGTGAATGTAAATTGTTAGCACTACTGTCTATCTACCCAGGTTACTTATACCTTCGGAAGCTAATAATTAATGTGCAACAAGAAAATGGTATTTACACACATATATTGTATCTAGGTTATATTGTAACACATGTAAAATGTATGGGATTACCTGCCATGGGGGGGAGGGAGTGGAGGGAGAGAGGGGATAATTTGGAAAAATGAATTTAAAAAAAAAAGAGGCTATTATAAAAGTTTATAGTTTTATGTAGTCTTTTTTTTCTTGTTTGTATATGAGTGGCTTGCTTTTGTTGATTGCTGCTAAATTTGCAATAATATATTTAAATAAGGTTAAATTAATTCATTATTTATCTCATAAATTTATTTTGATTTTAATTAAATATTACTGGAGATACTTTTCAGAGTTTAAAATGCCTAATAATCATAAAATAATGAAGCTAACACAAAAGATGAATAGATTAAATAATAATTTTACCAGGGTCTTTTCCAATTAGGTTTTTAATACTGTAGAAGACTCCAATACCCTGTACTGAATGAAGACATCACCTATCTGATTTTCATTAGACTATTTTAATCTTCTGTTTTATTTGCCTCCTTGTCCCTATAAAGCCAGTTCCCATTCTAAATATTAAGCTGGTTACATGACTTTTCAAAGTCATCAAAGTTTTGTGGATTGATGATGAACCTAAAGATGTAAACAAAGCTAAAGTTGAAACAAGTCAGGCCTAGGAAAATAAAAGGAAGTAAAATATAAGGATAGTAGGAGTGTGTTGGCTAAGCTGATTATCTTATCCCATTTAAAGGATAATCCAATATCTGTTGATAGAGAGAAGTTTCCAATCAAGTTCCCTAGAGATATTGCTTGGGATAGAGTGAATAAGGAGAGCACATTAGTTTCAGGCTCCTTTCTTTTCAACCCTCCCCAACTCATCCCATTTTTCACCTAGAGAAGGATCTCAAGATCTTCAGAGAATTTGGATGTTTTTCAAAGATGTACTTGGCCACTTAGCTAGGACAGTATTGGCTCCCACCTGTGATATCAGGGGTTGAGAATGAGCTGAAGGAAAGGAGGAAAGTCAGGTTCAATACTTATTTTAGGAGCCTGAGAGATAATTTACACAATACCTAAGGAGAACATTTTGATGATACCAGTAACAGTTGTCTTGGAAACTGTTATTTTCTATCTTTCCATATGTCCTCTCCAAGCTTGTGTACATTTTCATTATCTAATAACTTTAAGTCTCAAAAGTTTCATTTTTAAGAAGGACCTTATTATTTTTTTCATTGTTGTGGTTGAAAAAAATACAAATCACTGTGTAGCTGTCTTAGTTCCTAAACTATGACAAAGGTAGAAGCAGTTTTCCCTTCCTACTTCCAAAAGTCTTAAAACAGAGGAAAACCAGAACCAGAAAATTAATTAATTATTATATTTTCATATTTGCAAAAGAAAAATAGCACTATACGTCCCCAATATAGCTGAGGACTGGTCCCAAACTCAAGGAGTAGATCCAAGCCTTGCCTCTGACACAGCATCTGAGACTGCAGGTAAGTAAATTACTACCAGCCTTCAGTCTAACACTTTGTACAGTACCTGGCACATGGATATTTATGATTAATAATCATTCACTGACTGATTAAAACTTTTGAGTATCTCAGGTTGCCTATAGGTTGATAAGTTGCAAAACAGGTAAAAATATGCATTTGCCTTAAGAAAGTTCCTTAGAACAGGAAAAAGATTTTTCATCAGCCCCACCCACAATACCTGCAAAAGCTGCATATGATTAGCTACTTTAACTTGAAAATAGCTGGCATACTGGATGGAGTGCTGGACCTAGAGTCAGGAAAACCTAACTGCATTTATCATGAAGTCTTTTGGTTTTATGTGCATATTTATTTCTCTTGTAATATAGTTTTCAAGTAAGTTTTGTGAAGTCATGACTTGACAAACTCTGGTCTCAGATATTTATTAACTATGTGACCCTGGGCAAGTCACATAATCTACTAGCCTCAGTTTCCTCATCTGCAAAATGAGCTAGAGAACGAAATGGTAAAACACTCCAGTTACTTTGTCAAGAAAACCCCCCAAAAGATCAGAAAGAGTCAGATATGACTGAAAAATTACTGAACAAAATGAAAATTATTTCATTCTGTGAACAAATTCATATTTTCAGATAAATCAGTAATACAATACTACAACTTCTGAGAATTGTGCTTTCCAATCCTACTTCAGATACCTATTAACTATGTGATCTCATTATTGATTGCAAGACATGAAAAGAAAAATACTTGCATAGGATTGCCCAGTTTAGGTGCACTGCTCTATGAACAAAGAAGAATTGCAGTAGCATAAAGCTCAATTATGTGAGATTCACAAATTCAGAGACCTCTTCCTTTCAAATATTCAAATGGACTATTTATGCCCAACCTGTGGGAGAGCCATCCAAGCTTGTATTGATGACTTATCAGGCTTTGTCAAAAATACTATACCTTGTCCCCAACATCATGATGTCATTGATCTTCTTTGAGTATGAAAGACTAACAACAACAACAATGTAACATGTACATCCCTCAAACTAGCATAGTCTTAGTTTTCTCATCTCTAAACTAGATGCAATAATAATATTGCCCTACATTTTTCACATGTAAACATGTAAAAATATAAAATAGCTTTGTGACTTTATTAAGTTAATAAACATGTAGTGAATTTTTATTACGGGCAAGAGACTATGTGAGGTATATCAGAATATATAAAGAAGTTTTAGATATGGTCTCTGACATTAAGAAGCTTATAATTAGGGGCAGTTAGGTGGTGAAGTGGATAGAGCATCAGCCTTAAATTCAGGAGGACCCTAGTTCAAATCTGGTCTTAGACAATTAACACTTCCTAGCTGTGTGACCCTGGGCAAGTCACTTAACCCCAGCCTCAGGGATAAAAAAAAGAAGAAGCTTATAACTTAGTTGAAAGAAGAGAGAGAAAAACAATAAAAAATTGTAAAAGTGGAAAAAAGTCACAGAGTGGTTCCTAGTGACTTGAAAAATGAATTTAATGAGTAGAAAAAGAAGATCAAACTGTAGAACAGACTTATTTTCCCTGTTAGTCATAAAGTTCTGTACTTATTGATTGGGGTCTGACAGTGTCATTATAAAGGTCCAAGAGATTAAGAGGTTTATAGAAATGCTCTTCTAGTTGTCAAATACAGAAAATATTTGTGGAGTTTACAACAAAGGGAAAAATTTTGAAAAAGTATGACTTCAGCCCTATGGTTTTCTATCCCACAGCAGCTGGTTAATGGAGGGATCAAAATTAGCAATATATTGCAAGGAGGGTGTTGGGGCAGAAGGGAAAGCATTTATTAAGTATGTGCCAGGAAATCTGCTATGTGCTTTACAAATATTATCTCATCTGATCCTGACAGTACCCATTTTATAGTTGAAGAAACTGAGGCAGGCAAAGGCTAACTGTCTTGCCAAGGGTTGATAGAGCTAGTAAATTATCTGAGGCCAAAGTCAACATGCAGAGTCATATTCCTCCAGCTTTCTCCTGCCTGGCTCAAACTAATGCTCTTAGGAAAGCTCCCAAGAAACCTGCAATTCAGATACTGAAAAAAATGGGGATTTAAAAGACTGTAGCAAGCCTATCAGTATATTAATTCCAGAAAGAAACGTTCAATA
This sequence comes from Sminthopsis crassicaudata, assembly GCF_048593235.1. Classification (NCBI taxonomy): domain Eukaryota; kingdom Metazoa; phylum Chordata; class Mammalia; order Dasyuromorphia; family Dasyuridae; genus Sminthopsis; species Sminthopsis crassicaudata. Next base: position 392,529,813 of record NC_133620.1, on the reverse strand, counting down.
AAGCCACTTAAAATGAAATAGTAATTAGGTAACCTGAGGAAAGCTGACTGATGGCATAGCAATATTGTAAGATTTCATAAAATATTAAACTAATATTGATAGAAAATATCATGCTTGAAGTTCTTTCTAATGAACCATATATTAATTATGTCAATTATAGCTTGGACTAAGTAGCTTTTCACAGGAAATTTAGGATTCTGTCTTTTCCCCAGAATAGAAAATAAGCTGACAAACATGTCATAGAGAAAACTTAGATAATTATTCTGATGGCGTAATTTCAAAGATTTTGGAAATGTTAAAGGAGCAACAACAAAAACCATATTTCTATCCTCTAGCTAATATCTGAAACTCTACTATGAAAACTTAATTCCTTTAGCTTCAGACTCTGATTCTTCTTAAAATGAAAATATTTCTATTTGGTCTCTAGAGTATAACTTCTTGGAATATACTTCTTCCTTACCTCTACTCCTCAAAATCCCTAACTTCCTTCAAAACAAAGTAAACTTGTCCTCTCCTAATGAGAATTTTATAAACTCTACCACTTGTTAGTGCTCTTTCCCTTCTCAAATGATCTTGTCTTATCTTTACATAATTTTCCCCTTAGAAAACTGAAAATCCTTGTAGGGAGAAAAGCTGTTAAGTTTTGCCATTATATTCCAGTGTCATGTTGTATGCACTAGCTATTCAGTAGAATCAGAGGCATTTCTGATTCTTCAATTCATTCATCTTCCACATAATGATTTTCAACCTCTTTCCTGGTACCATGTTTTGATATGGATCTCTAGAGGTCATAAGGGTATTGCATTTAGGAGAAGCTCAGGGTGTGGTTATTGTGGTATGAAGATCATATGAGAAATAAATAATATGAATCCTGAAAATACTAAAAAGAGTTTTTTCCTATTTGTAATTTTGACAATGAAAAGTTCTATCTGTCCATGATTCAATTTTCCCATATGAACTGGAGATTCTTAACTTCTCCACTTCTCTTATAGCCCACTCACACTTCAATTACAGGTCAAGACTAGGGCCACCTGCCTTCTGACTTTCTTTGTCAGTGTGTCTTAGGCCCTTTCCAGTGCATACTAGACTCCGGACAATACCCCTTCTTCTTCCCATCAATGTCTTCTTCCACAGGAATCAAGATAAAACTATCTTCTTCTGCTCCTGCCTGCTATGAGACAGTTATCTTAAGGCCTCAAAAAATGTAATATCCACCTTTGAAGAGGAGACCTTCAGGGTAGCACTGGAATAATTTGAGCACATAATGCCATTTACAGACCTTTCTCTGGCCAGCAATACTGTGCCTAGACTCACTCCTCAGTGGTTGACATACTTAAACTCTATTACATTTACATAACCCAACCCAGGAATTCTGAATTTCTAGCTAGCCATAGATGTATAAAACTCATTCTTCATGTCAAATTCTCCACTGTCCTTTCCCAATCCACTTTAACTCCCCTGCTTCTAATGTGTGACTAGCTATTTCAGCACATAATTAATGAAATATATTTTTAATTCTCATCATATTCTTTCTATGATCTGGCACTCACATGATCTGTATCCCTCCTGATAATATTGTTTCTTGTTAAGTTCTTACTAAGTGCTAAGTTGGTATTTAACAATTCTCTAGCTCAGAATTCACACCTTTAGTTCAAACCTTTAAAAGGAGCAAATTCACTGGTTGTAAGTAGTTCCCACAAGCCCCTAGGAGTACCCATAAGCCCATTCTCTGGGAGGATAAAAAGAGGCAACATTGAGTCTGAGGTATTAATCTACATTGGGTCAAGGACAAGATTTCCTGAAAGAAATTCAAGGAAGCTGGAGGAGATTCCGAGCCAGGATTCAGGAAGAAGAGGATTTGAGATTCTGCCTTTTGAGATTCTACCTTCTCTCTGGCTGGAGCCTCCAGAAGCCTCCCAAGAAACCTGCTTATAGAGGAAAAGATTATACATACAGAAAAGAAACCTCCTTCCAGAGAAGGATTAGAATTGAGAGACAACAGAACCTTTACACTTTCTACAACTGGATGAGTTTGCTTTAATACTCTCAAATCACTTGTCTCAGTGGAAGTAGGAAACTTATTAGCATTTGCAGAGTCTTCTACTACAATTATGCAGAAATCTCTCATTCTTTGGAGTTTGCTATCTGAATTTATTATTCAAATTAGATTTGTGTAATGATTACTTATCTACATTTAGGATATTCTCTTTTTTTTCCATCTCCTGAAATCTTGTAATAGGAGATTTCTCTATCTATGTATATGTACAATGTGTATGTGTGTCTACACACATTCATATGTATATACACATCTACTTATATATGATACACACACACACACACACATATATATATATATATGAAGATATATAGGTGATCTCTCAAATTTCTAATTCTTTAATTGGAATTCCCAATTCTAATTTAGTCCCAATTCTTTAATTTAGTCAATTCCCAAATCCAGCTTCTTTAATGCATCTCAGCTATACACAGAGATACTCATAATATTAATCTTGTAATTTTCCACAAGAATCCCACTTCTACTTCCACAAATACTGAAATTCTTTTATCTAATCACAAACTTTATGAATCTATTTTCCCCTATGCCTTATGACTTCTAATCCTGTTAGGAAATGTTGAATAATTCAAATTATTATGATTACTTTTTGTCAGAACTCCTAACTGACCTTTTCTATCTCATCTATATAACCTTATAATTAAAACTCTATCAGGTTTTTAATCAAAACTCTTATCAGCATCTATATGCATCAGTTTAAATTTTTGTATTTTAAAGTTTTTTTTCTTTTACATGCCTTCAAGCAGTCCATCCCATTATTTTTTTCATATTTATCTTTGTTTGAAAGTAATATATTATCACACATAAAAGTAGAAGATTCTTTCTGTGATAAAAATACACAGCATCCCTTTTGTATGTACCAACTGATACAAAGTGATGTCTTAAAGTCTCCTTACAAATGAAAACTAAGTGGATTATTGCTGTTTCAAAGAATTGGAGAATTTTGTAGTACTGATGAGTGAAGCCCATTGGTATGTGCAAGTTTTCTAGAGATCTCAGACAAATCCACTGCTGGTAAAGAGTTGTTAGAAAGCACACTAAGTGGTTTGGTATTTTGGTTTGGTTGTATAGGGCATATTAGGTTTCCCTTGCTTTTTCCCACAAGACACAGTTATTTCTGGATACAATACTGGGAGGTCTAGGTTTCTTCATGACTCAATATTGAATAAGGCTGCATGTGAACAGAAGGCTCCTCAGCGATTTCATAAACTCACTGACCTGTATTTTATTTCATATGTTCATACAGAATCCCTTTCCTTGTTCTCCATCCTCCTCAAAGAGTTATTCTAGGAAATATTGTACAGTACAAAGGGTCTCAAAATTATAAAATCATATTCAATGATGTTTTTCATCATCTTCAAACTAATTCTAAAATGTAAAATTTGATGGTGATACTGGCAAAGTAAAAAGTGGCAGATAAGGCTCCCTAAAGTCTGTCTGCATTGCTTTGTAGAGAACAGAGTTTATCTCTCACTATCAAATTCCACCAGTATTTTTCATCTAAACTTAATTCCTACTCCCAGTTAATTCATTGTAGGAACATTCTTCAGCCCCCATAGATTATGATGTAGGCCACTCTTCATTTCTGTTTTTCTAAATCAGCATCCTAGCTTTTCCTATCTGCTGGCCTTTCTAAGCTCTATCTTTTGGCAATTCTCAGCAGCCCTCTTAGCCTATCCCTTGTAAAGAATCATTCAGTTTTCAAACCTATAAAAGCTCGCAAACTTAGTGATGTCACACCTAATAAAACACCAGTTTTAAAATGTCTTTGTTCAAATGAAAACAACCTACCTTTCTTGAAGAATAAGTTTGTTCTCTTTTTTCCAGAAATCTTTAAAGTCAGAACTGAATTCATGCCAGAGGCTGAAGAAAACATTTGGAGATACTTCCTTCTCTCCCATTTTTGGTTTCATGAAGAAATAAGCTGTAGTTTCCAAAAAGCTGTCAAAATACACACACACACACACATTTTACACACACAAAAGTAGCAACATTTCTATTACTTTTCAATATGAGGTATTCTTTCTTCATCCAAGTACTGATTTCATTCATGCATAGTTTTTTTTACCACCAAGAAAACTAAAACACTTCAAATACCAACAGTAGCTCTGCTACATTCTGATGTCAGAAACTTGGATAGAGGTGGAAGGTGACAGCCACAAAGCATCTCCCATCTCCTGACAACTACTCCTAGTTATATGGAATTTTCAAAATAACTGGGTTTTTTTTGTGAAACTTACAAAAATAAACCAGTATTAAGATCTAAAATCAATTTGAGAAAAATAGGGGAAAACATTTTTCCTCCATACAATTCCTCAAACCAATATAATTTTGATGATTTATTACAAACCAAGAACCTCAAACCTCAACCAACCTTTTATTAGACAATATACAATAGTTAGTCAATCCTCCACCTGCCCATCCTCTTTCCAATTCTAAAGCTAAAATCAAATAAATACTATCATTTCTCCTGGAAAGGATTTATTGTTGGTCTCCTGTCCAATGGCTCTATTCATCATCCTTTTAACTTAGGTAACCAAAATATCCTTCCCAAATCACTGGGAAGGGCTTCTGGAGGATGGAAAGTGTCTTGTGTTGGTGTGTCCCCAGAGCTTAGCACAATGCTTATTACATATTGTAATAGTGTTAATAAATGATTTTTCATACACATTATATGTATTATACATATTATATCAATATACACTATCCACTTTACTAATCTTCAGATGAGAAACAAAATATCACAGGCAATATTTATTCAGTTTCTCACATAATAGATCATAATAGACTTATCTTGCTACAAATAGTAAATCTGTAATCATAGCTTTCCTGACAAAGTATCATTTTTTAATGGAATGAATATCATTTTAGTGTGATAGGTGTTAATTTATATCACCTACTAACATATTTGCATATAATGTATTGGCAAATGTATTCATTCAAAAGCATAACATTTGCTTTCAACAAAATATTTCAAATTCCTGATTATATTTGATGTTATACCTTGTATTCAAACTAAGTAGAAACTGGTCCTACTATTTAAAAGGTAACCATCTAGGACAGAAGCAAAGAACCCACTGGTGTCTCATCCAAAAAGTCATGTAGTATTGAATAAATAAAATACTTAGATAAAAAAGCATTGAAAGCATTTGGTGGGGTCCTAATTGAAGGTAGAGTCACTAAAATTACATAATTAGAAAACCTGGGATCTGATAATGTTTTCTATGTAGGAAGAGGTCAGATATTTAAATGTGATCTACTTCAGTGCCATCTTTCTGCCTTTGCATTGGCTGTTAATAATTCCTGTCTTTATATAAGAACCTCTCTTCTTGTCTTTCACAGTTTATCTGTGTAACATTATTCTTATCTTAATAGCTAGTTTTATAACAAGGATTATACTTAATTAATTAGGGGATCAAGATTGATCTGAGAATTAAATGATTACTAGTATTTAAGACATATATTTATATATATACATATGTGTACACATCTTTACAAAAGAAGTGTTTATCAATAAATAGAGTAGTACATTAAATATCTTCTGTAGATTTCAAGGGAGTAGCCGAGTGGAACAGTGGGTAGAGTTGTTTATCTTGGAATTATGAAAACTCATTAGGAATTAGGAAGATAGAGGTATATATAGGTATATGCATATACCTATATATACTTCCTATATACACTATATATATATACTTCCTATATATATATAGGAAGTGACTTGCCCCAATACACAAAGCTTTGAACCTCTTTTCTATTGATAATTGTAATCTCTTTTACTCCACCATGCTTCCTCTCATGCTAATACACCAGTCACTTCTAACTTTCTACCTAAGGTCCAATATATGTTAGGATTCCATGTTTAGTATTTTGAATTCATATTTAGATCTATATGTACGCTAAAAATCAAACAAAACAATAAAGCGCATTTCTCTAATAAGATATTAGCTTTTAAAGTAAAAACTTTATTTTATCCTTTATTATCAACATTTAGCACCATACCTGTTGTGAAAAAGGTACTTAAAAGTATGTTGAATGAATGAATAACATCCTTCTTTGTCCATCTACCAGACTCTTAAGTCCTCCTTTAACCTGGCATCCTGAAGACACATAAGGCAGATGGCTTTAAATCCTGTTTTTCTTACAAGTGGCCTATATGGCCACCTTTCTAATTTTGAGGAAGACAGCTTGCCTGATTTTTATTGGAGAAGCATTTTATTAAAACTGTCAAGTCATGACTTTTATTTGCTTATTTGCTTTGGGGAACTTCTTTACCTTTTTTGCGACTCATTTTAAAATAAACATTTAAAAAGAAAAGTCCAGAGAAGTTTCTATTTCATGTAAATGAAGAGCAAACAGAAATTATAGGTCCCTCTGGTACCAAAACTTTTGAATTGTGAGATGTAGTTAGTTAGGTGCTACAATGGAGAGAAGACCAAACTTAAGAGGCAGCAAGACATGAATATGAACCATAGCACACAACACACTTACTAGCTCTGGATAAGTCAGCTGGCCTCTATGAGCCTCATATGCAAAGTGGAAATCATAATAACTCTACCCTCAAAAGGTTACATAAGGATTAAACTGACTTAGCATATGCAAAGCACAAAGTGCTATATAAATGCTAGCTATGATGATGATGGTGGTGGTCTTCTAAAAGGTGTTTTATCTATTCCTGTTTAGTCATTTTTTTGTTCCTTCTAATATCAAATTTAATGGCCCATTCCAAGAAATTCTCTCTCACTTCATTTGATACATAAGGAAAAGGAAAGAAAATAGTTTTCACTCATATCACAAATGAAATTAACATGCACACACACATGCCAGCACTCAAGCAATAATATTTCAAGACTAAAAAAAGTGTGATAAATGATGAAGGAAAAAACAACATCAAACCTATCATCTATGAAATATAAAATCTCCAAACAAAACGTACCATTAATACATCTTTAGCTATAAATATAGCTACTATCACATATCTAAATCTGAATCATGCTTATGCTTTGTGGGGCCCCTAGGTCTATGCGCAGGGAGGAATAGACTATTTATTAATTTCCTCTCCCACTGATTCTGTTGCCAAAGGGGCCTTGAGACCAAGTTCCTCCCTCTGTAGTTCTGCTGTTAACGTGGCAGATCAGACTAATCCAAGCATTGCTATATTTCTGCTAGGACCCAAGAGCAAGGGATCTTGGGAAGTCATTTATTTTAAATATATCTAAGATCAGATGGGCCTCTCATTTGGCTTACAGTTCATTTGATCAGACTGTCTCCTGAATGTATCTGCAAAGACCTCTGAGTATCTTTGTTTTGTTCTTTTCTCCCTACTCTCCCATTTCCCTATCTTGCCTGATCATTCAAAAAAATCATAGTATCCTGAATGAGGATTTTTGTATAGAGCTAGGATTGTACATGTTTAACTCAATTTAGTTCATATAGGCAGAAACAGGGATATAAAGCATCTCAGTATTAAAAATAAGGCCAAGTGAACATACCAGTTTAAATGAACTGCCAAGAATCATCATCATCAATCTTCCCTTGCTTTTGCCTTTTTTATTGTGCAACGTTGGATTTTGTAATATTATTCTTCAGAACAAACTAAGGTCCCAAGAGAGAAGATTTATTTTCAGTAAAAACCTTCCACAAGCAAATGCAATTTTTGGAATCCTAAATCATCTTCCTTATTTTTACCTCCTTCTTCCACCCCCAAAAGAAACTTATATTAAGTGTAACAAATTTTATTGCTCCAACAAAGGAAAATAAAGTTTTTTCCCCCCCTTCATTATTTAAAAGGCCTTCAGGGATTGTCCATCATTTGCTAAAGAGCACAAAGAAGACTCTTTTACCAACCACTTCCCTCCAGGCAACAGAAATCAGTGGGTTTTAAAGTGATATTAGGATAGAATGGTATTTTTGTTCTGTTAAAATGATGGACTACTTTATTTACACTTTAAGGGTTCTAGTATTCTCATAGCAGTTAACAAACCATAAAAGAGGCCATGTAGCACAGCATAGCATTAGCTCCATTCACCTCATTTCACTATATATGGGGGATTTATTTTCATGCAAAAATAAAATCCCCAAACAAAATCCACCATTAATATAGCTATAGATAAAAACATAGCTAATATCATATATTTAAATCTAGATTAAGTTTATGCTTCAGACGCCCTCAGGTTTATGTAGAAGGAGGAATTGATTATTGGTTAATTTTCTCTCTCAAAAGTCAATGGTATAGAGAACAAGAGATGCAGAAATGAAATAAAAGAGAAGCTGCATTCAAGGATCTTATAATTCCACCCATGCTACTGTAATTTCTATGTGACCTTGGGGTATTCTGGACCATCAGCAGTCCTCTTAACCTTTGTCTTCCCACTGGACTTCAACAACTCTGCAGGAGAGAACAAGGTTGAAAACTGCACCATTCTGACTTACGTCCAATGCACATGCAAGTCAGGAAATCATCCACAGAAGATTATTAGTTCTCTTCAAGAACAAAAAATGAACAACAAAATGAGACTTTGGGCAAATCATTTAACTCTTAAGAAGGAGATTAGTTCAAATGGGGAGGGTTGAAAAAGAAGTTAGAGATGGTTTTTGTAAGTGATGGGACTGGTTAGTCCTTGAGGGAGGGAGATAATTTAACAGGTAAATGTTTGGGAAAGGGATGAAGGGAATTTTTCCTGAAGATTTGTAGTGAAAGGGAAACTGCCAAGTTTGATGAGAGAGTCATTTTTATTTCTTACAGCCATTTTGATTTGAATATCCGTTAGAAGTTTTTCTTTACATCAAGTCTATTGTTCCTTCTATGTAATATCTATCTGTTATACAGCCAGGTGGCAAGCCTAAAGTCAGGAACACTCATCTTCCTGATATCAAATATGGCCTCAGACATTTCAGTCCTGAGAGATGGCATGAAGAAAGCTCAAGATGGCAGTGGAGAACACAGAGAAATGCAGAATATTGAATACAAGAATGAATGGGATATGAAATGAGGCAGGACATGGCATATAGGAATCAGAATCTACAAGGATTTGAATGACAGAATAAGGAGTTTAAATTTCATTTGGAAAGTAATTGAGAATAGTCTCTACATAATTTTCAGGAAAAGAGAAACATGGTTACTTAAGATGCCAAGGAAGATGAGGACCTGATTTTGGATGAACCCCATGGAAATGGTAAGAATTACTAAAGATATTATAGAAGGAGCATATAGAAAGTATTTGGCAACTGAATGGATACATAAGGAATTAAGGAAAGGAGGGGTAACTCAAAAGATTGGAAATTAGTGAGCTCAAAAGTTAGTGGTGTCATCAACAGAACTAAAGAGAGTCCTTCTATTCTCCGTCCAAGTCAGACAACATATAAAGTATTGCTCTTAGTTCTGGCTGCAACATTTTAGGAAGAACCTAGATAAATACATATACAGAAGAGGGAAACAGAAAGCTAAAGAGCCTTGAGATCATGCCATTTGAGTATCAATTGAAAGGTTTTTACCTTGAAGAGAGAAACTAGGAGGAACATAATAATTGCCTTCAAGTGTTTGTCACATGAAAGAGAGCTTAGCCTTCTTGATTCCAAAGAGCAATATTAGATATAATACATAGAAGTTGCTGCTTACTCATTTGCAGCCATATGTCTGACTTTTTGTAATCCCTTTTGTGATTTTCTCCACAAAAATACTAAAGTAGTTTGCCATTTTCAACTTCAGCTCATTTTACTGATGAGAAAACTGAGGCAAATGGTCACACATCTAGTAAGTATCTGAGGCCAGATTTGATCTTAGGAAAATAAGTGTTCCTGATTCCAGGCCTGCCACCTCACTGTATAGCAGACAGATATTACATAGAGGGAATTATAGACTTGATGTAAAGAAAAACTTCTAACATATATTCAAATCAGAATGGTTGTAAGAAAGAAAAAGGACTCTCTCATCAAACATGGCAGTTTCCCTTTCACTACAATTCTTTAGGAAAAATAAGGATAATTACTTACTTATAGTCTACATTGTGGACAGGATTCTTGTTCAGTTAAGGACTGTATGACAGCCTCTAAGATCCCTTCTAAACCTATGATTTTGATAAATAAGTTGGAGGAATTACTTGAAAGAACAGAGATGATGAGTTCAGTTGTATGCATGTTGAGTTTGGAGTATGACAGGATATATAGAGACAGGTTTTTTTTTTAAGTAGAAATGAGAAAATTCAGGACTGGTACTCTAAGGAGAGAATAAAGATGTATTTTACACACTGCTTCCTTATTTTAGATACCTCTGTGTACTAGAAATATCTAAATAAAAAAGGAATGAATATTACCAGAAGAGATAAAACTATTAAGAAGAGAGATGAGGAGAGAACCTTGGAAAAAGGAAGAAGATGAGGAAGTATGAAAGGAATTGTACAAAGTAGGAAAAGAATCAGGAGAGAGCAGTATTATGTAAGCCCATAGAGAAAAAAATCCAGATGGGATCATATCTAACAGCTGGATGGCTTATGATCCCTGCTATACCCAAGGCTATTGCTTTCAGGATACTAATGCCTCCACTAATATCTGAGATGAATGAGAATTGAAATAGCAGTAGTGATTTAGACAATCTGGAATATACTATCTCTTGCCCTCCCTTTGGGGTGTCTTCTTGTTCACTTACAACTGAACTTTACTCCCAATAAAATTGGCATTGATTGTCTTCATTTGGCAATTTTGGATTACTAATGAAGATTATTATTCTTGGACTGACTCTGGGAGCACAGAAGTTTGAGGTTAAGTAAGTTGTCATCACCAAAATTCTCAAGCCTCAAATAAATAATGCTAACAGTAATAATGACAACACCAATACCTTATGTCTGTGTATTACTTTTAACTTTTGAAAGCTCACTTATAAGGCTCTGCTAGTTGTCACAGTGGATAGAGCACCAGATCTGCAGTGAGGAGGACCTGAGTTCAAATCTGATGAGAAAACCAGAGCTGAACAGAATCCAATTATTTGTTTACAAGAAACACACTTAAAATAGATACAAATGGAGTTAAAATATTGGGCTACAGTAGAATCTATTATGCTTCAGCTGAAGTATAAAAGGCATGGGCAATAATTATGAAATTGACATAAATATGCACAAGATTTTGCAAGGGTCAATGTTGAAAAATTATCCATGCATCCTATACAAAAATTGACCATATATTAGGACATAAAGATCTCAAAATTAAATGTAGGAAGGCAGAAATAATAAATGCCTTCTTCTCAGATCACAATGCAATAAAAGCTACATTCAGTAAAAAGTTAGGGGTAAATAGACCAAAAAGTAATTGGAAACTGAATAATCTCATCTTAAAGAATGACTGGGTGAAAGAGCAAATTATAGAAACAATTAATAATTTCACCCAAGATAATGACAATGATGAGACATCATACCAAAATCTGTGGGATGCAGCTAAAGCAGTAATAAGGGGAAATTTTATATCTTTAGAGGTTTATTTGAAGAAAATAGAGAAAGAGAAGATTAACAAATTGGGCTTACAACTTAAAAGGCTAGAAAAAGACCAAATTAAAAACCCCCAACCAAAAATTAAACTTGAAATACAAAAATTAAAAGGAGAAATCAATAATATTGAAAGTAAAAAAACTATTGAATTAATAAATAAAACCAAGAGTTGGTTTTATGAAAAAGCCAATAAAATAGATAAATCTTTGGTAAATCTGATCAGAAAAAAGAAAGAGGAAAATCAAATTGTTAGTCTTACAAATGAAAAGGGTGATCTTTCCACCAATGAAGAGGAAATTAGAGAGATAATAAGGAGTTACTTTGCCCAACTTTATGCCAATAAATTTGATAACTTAAGTGAAATGGATGACTTCCTCCAAAAATATAGGCTTCCTAGATTAACAGAGGAGGAAATAAATTGCTTAAATAGTCCCATTTCAGAAAAAGAAATAGAACAAGCTATTAATCAACTCCCCAGGAAAAAATCCCCAGGACCAGATGGATTTACATGTGAATTCTACCAAACATTTAAAGAACAATTAGCTCCAATGCTATATAAACTATTTGAAAAAATAGGGGATGAAGAAGTCCTACCAAACTCCTTTTATGACACAGACATGGTACTGATACCTAAACCAGGTCGATCGAAAACTGAGAAAGAAAATTATAGACCAATTTCTTTAATGAATATTGATGCTAAAATCTTAAATAAGATATTAGCAAAAAGACTTCAGAAAATCATCCCCAGGATAATACACTATGATCAAGTAGGATTCATACCAGGAATGCAGGGCTGGTTTAATATTAGGAAAACTATTAGAATAATTGACCATATTAATAATCAAATTAATAAAAACCATATGATCATCTCAATAGATGCAGAAAAAGCATTTGACAAAATCCAACATCCATTCCTACTAAAAACTCTTGAGAGTATAGGAATAAATGGATTATTACTTAGAATAATCAGGAGCATATATTTAAGACCGTCAGTAAGCATAATATGCAATAGAAATAAACTGCAACCTTTCCCAGTAAGATCAGGAGTGAAACAAGGTTGCCAACTATCACCATTACTATTCAATATAGTACTAGAAACGCTAGACTCAGCAATAAGAGCCGAGAAAGAGATTCAAGGAATTACAGTAGGAAATGAGGAAATCAAACTATCACTCTTTGCAGATGACATAATGGTATACTTAGAGAACCCCAAAGACTCTGCTAAAAAGCTATTAGAAATAATTCAGAATTTTAGCAAAGTGGCAGGATACAAAATAAATCCTCAGCATTCTTATATATCACCAACAAAATGCAACAGCAAGAGATATAAAGAGAAATTCCATTCCAAACAAATGTTGAGAGTATAAAGTATTTGGGAATCCATCTACCAAAGAATAGTCAGGAATTATATGAGAAAAATTACAAAACACTTGCCAAAAAAATAAAGTCAGATTTAAATAATTGGAAAGACATTCAGTGCTCTTGGATAGGCTGAGCGAATATAATAAAGATGACAATACTCCCCAAACTAATCTATTTATTTAGTGCTATACCAATCAGACTCCCAAGAAACTATTTTAATATCCTAGAAAAAATAACAACAAAATTCATATGGAAGAATAAAAGGTCGAGAATTGCAAGGGAACTAATTTAAAAAAAAAGTCAGAGGAAGGTGGTCTAAGTGTACCTGGTTTAAAGCTATATTATATAGCAGTAGTCACCAAAACCATTTGGTACTGGCTAAGAAATAGAACAGTAGATCAGTGGAACAGATGAGATACAAAGGACAAAAAAGGGTACATCTATAGCAATCTAATCTTTGACAAACCCAAAGATACCAACATTAGGGACAAAAATTCATTATTCGGAAAAAACTGTTGGGAAAACTGAAAATTAGTATGGCAGAAATTAGGTATGGACCCACACTTAACACCATATACCAAGATAAGATCAAAATGGGTCCATGATTTAGGCATAAAGAATGAGATCATAAATAGATTAGAGGAACAGAGAATATTCTACCTCTCAGACCTGTGGAGGAGGAAGGAATTTATGACCAGAGGAGAACTAGAGATCATTATTGATCACAAAATAGAAGATTTTGATTACATCAAACTAAAAAGTTTCTGTACAAACAATACTAATGCAAACAAGATTAGAAGGGAAGTAACAAATTGGGAAAATATTTTTAAAAGTAAAGGTTCTGACAAAGGTCTCATCTCCAAAATATATAGTGAACTGACCCTGATTTATAGGAAACCAAACCATTCTCCAATTTATAAATGGTCAAGGGATATGAACAGACAATTCTCAGATGATGAAATTGAAACTATTTCCACTCATATGAAAGAGTGTTCCAAATCACTACTGATCAGAGAAATGCAAATTAAGACAACTCTGAGATACCACTACACACCTGTCAGATTGGCTAAGATGACAGGAACAAATAATGATGAATGTTGGAGGGGATGTGGGAAAACTGGGACACTGATACATTGTTGGTAGAGTTGTGAAATAATCCAGCCATTCTGGAGAGCAATTTGGAACTATGCCCAAAAAGTTGTCAAACTGTGCATACCCTTTGACCCAGCATTGCTGGTATTGGGATTATATCCCAAAGAAATACTAAAGAGCGGAAAGGGACCTGTATGTGCCAAAATGTTTGCGGCAGCTCTTTTTGTTGTAGCTAGAAACTGGAAGTTGAATGGATGTCCATCAATTGGAGAATGGTTGGGTAGATTGTGGTATATGAAGGTTATGGAATATTATTGCTCTGTAAGAAATGACCAGCAGGAGGAATACAGAGAGGCTTGGAGAGACTTAAATCAACTGTTGCTGAGTGAAATGAGCAGAACCAGAAGATCTCTGTACACTTCAACAACAATGCTGTATGAAGAGTTATTCTGATGGAAGTGGATATCTTCAACATAAAGAAGATCCAACTCACTTCCAGTTGATCAATGATGGACCGAAATAACTACACCCAGAGAAGGAACACTGGGAAGTGAATGTAAATTGTTAGCACTACTGTCTATCTACCCAGGTTACTTATACCTTCGGAAGCTAATAATTCATGTGCAACAAGAAAATGGTATTTACACATGTATCTAGGTTATATTGTAACACATGTAAAATGTATGGGATTACCTGTCATGGGGGGAGGGAGTGAAGGGAGGGAGGGGATAATTTGGAAAAATGAATAAAAAAAAAGTATCCATACATACATTTTGAAAATAAAAAGCTTTAATAAACAAACAAAAAAAAAAGAAAAAAAGAAAAATTATCCATGCATATGTTTTGAAAATAAAAAAGCTTTAATAAAAAAGTGAAAGTTAATTTTTTAATTGTTAAATATTTAATGAAGTAAATGGAAAATTTTTAAAAAAGATTAATCCTCAGGTACATGCAGACTTTAAAACAGTTTATAAAGTACCTAGAGTGGGTTCCCTTAATATATCAGAGGGAGATGACTCCCTCTGGCATTGAGGAACTGGCACCATCTTAGCATTTTAGAACATTGAAACTTTTCATCAATGATATAAGTCTTTTTTTTTTTTTTTTGCTGAGGCAATTGGGGTTCAGTTATTTGCCCAGAGTCACACATATAGGAAGTATTAAGTGTCTGAGGCCACATTTGAACTCAGGACCTCCTGATTTTAGGACTGAATAGAGATTCACCGAGTCACTTAGCTGCCGCATACATGACTCAAAGTGTTCCCAAAATGACCACATTTCTCAGAGAGGTTTTAGACTGCTGTAAATGATAGCTCAAATGCTATTTAAATTGGCATTTGTAATAGGAGAGACTGTCTCTTAAATCTCTTTATGCACAATGCAGAATAAGCAATAAATTACTGTTTCTTCTCTAAAAGCATATATATATGCTTTTAATATATATATATATGTATATATTATTATATATATATATATATTTTATGCCTTAAAAGCATATATATATAATAAAGCATAGAAAAAGATCTTTCTAACTTATGGCAAGTATACCACATATCTCTAAATGTATATGGCCACAGAAGATGTTTCTAAAAATAGTAAGGTTCTAGAAATCATAGTTTTAGTTGGATTTGTTAGGAAGTAAAATCTCTATGATACTAAATTGTACAAATTAGATATTTTGTGAGTTAATCATTTCAATCATATTTGATTATTCATGATACCATTTGTGGTTTTCTTGGCAAAGGTATAGGAGTGGTTGGCCATTCATTACCTTCTCCAGCTCATTTTACAGATGAGAAAAGTCAGGTAAACACTATCAAGTGACTGGCCCAGGATCACATAGCTAGGAAGTATTGAGATAAGAGTTGAACTCAAGAAGATGAATCTTTCTGACTCTAGGTCCAACATTATCTACTGCACTATTCAGCTGCCTCTCTTAGATATTATTGGAAATAAAAAAAGAGTGAATAGATGACAAAAATGAAAGAGGATTTAATTAAGCAAAATTTTTCTACTTTTGGGGATCAATAAGTGGAGAGTGTAAGTATATAGAAGTTATTGGGATGCCCTGAGCTTAACTGACTACAGAGTCCCCATAAGAATGCCTATATCATAAGTGATTATAACAGTAACAACTTTAATTACTACATTTATTTACTTTTATTTATTTATTACTTTTATTACTAAGTAGATGGTACAAAAATCCTCAAACTACTTTTTTAAGCCTCCTGTTTCATGTTAAGTTATATAATTCAATGTAATAAACATTTATAATGATAATATATCTGCTATATATATTGTACTGTTTAGAAGGAATGCAACATACACATAAGTAGCAAAACTATTTGAAGAAGAAAAGAAGCAGTTAACTATTTTAGGGAAGCGAGTATTAAGGAATATTGTCTGTCAGACAAAGAAGTCATTGATTCTTTGTTTTTAAGAAAAATATTATTTAAATAATCTGGAGGTGATAAGAGGCTCCATTCTAGGCAGAACCACCCTTGCAAAAACACACAGCTAAAATAAAACATTATGTATAGAGAACACCTACCAGTGCCATTTTACCAGAATGAAGTTTATGAAAGGCAGTATTAGAAAAGACTAGAAAAAATAGGTAGCGAGTAAATTGTAGAGCACTTAGGTGTCATTAGAATACAGATTCTGTATTTTATCCTAGAGATATAAGAAAACAAATAAAAATTTTTAAGTATTTATATTGAAGAAATAGCTTTGAACATGGTAAGAACTATATTTTACAAATTAATTTGGCAGATGTGTAAAGAATAGATTAGAGGAGGAAAAAAACCAGAAGCAAAAAAACTAATTGGGAGTTACAATAGCCTAGACAAATGAAGACACTTCCTGAAGTAGGGCAAAGGCTATGTGAATGGAGATAAATGGATGTATACAAGATTGACTATTGAGGTAGCATGGACTAAGTTGAATGGATAAGGGATAAGTTGAAAGGATAAGGGAAGTTAAGTTCCTTTAAACTTAAAGAGACACTTAAAATGAAACCTATAACATCAGTTATGCAAAATTTGGCATCCCATTAACCCCCTACTTTCTTTCTTTCTTTCTTTTTTTTTTTTTTGGCTGATCTTAAACAACTCAGTTCAAATTTCTCTGTACATATCTCTATCTGGAAAATGGTGCTTACATACTTGCCCCATCTCTCAAAAAGTTATGCTAAGTTTCACTAAGCCAAGACAGGAAAACCCTCCTTCAAATCTTAGTGATCCAAATAGAAGGCAAAATTAAAATATATTTAATTAACAGCTCTGTACTTTGCAAGACCTTTCCGCAGATATAGTGTTCTCTCCTTCCAAGGCTGTGAAAGAATCAACCTAAAACTCACCCCAAAGTGTATTTAGAGATCTGAGTTTCAGGGGGAAAAATTAACAAAATTACAATTGGTGTTTGCTAAATGTAATTTTAGAGCCAAAATAAATCTTTGTTTTAGTGGCCCAGCCATGTCTGCGAGGTATGCCTGGCATGCTAAATACTGCATAACACTGCTATACTGAGTGGAATAACTTCTTTATAAAAGAAAACCTGAAGTCTTTCAATGAGTGTGCACGTGAGAAGTACTTGCAATCTAACCAAATTTTCAGTTATATGATACAATAATATTAGAAAAAATTTTAATTCTATTAGTTTGGAGAGGAGAATTTGCTACTCATTTCTGTGATGAAAAAAGCCTTCTAAGTTTTTTAGAATTCCTGGAAAATAGGCTGCCGCCAGGAAGAAAGAATACTTCTCTAAGGTTAAATAAACAAAACAAGCATATTGGATCTCTTTCATTCATCCTCTTCTGCATTATAATGTATCTTTCATATAACCTTAATCTTTGCCTCAAGCAATTTTCTCATATTCTTGCCTTAACTAAAGCCTGGTTTGGTCCAGATGAGAATATTTTCATAATGATGCTTTCTTTACCTTTTTCCTATTTTCTTCAACTAGGCAGAAGAAGATTCCACTTCTTGTTCTGCAATGTGATGTTTGGATTTCTATCCTACTTCCATTATGCAATAAATCTTCTTTTGAAGTCTATTCTGTTCTTTCTATATAGCCATCTTTATTGTTTATTATTATCAATGACATTTTTGTTTTGCTTACTGAATTCACATCTGGCTCCCATTTTCTTTCTGCTTCTTTTCTCCTGAAATTATCACTAGAGACTTTAAGATATTCATTTTTGGGAGAGGATTCTAGGAAGATGGTAGAGTAAGTCAGAAAATTTCAAGTTCTTCATATTTCCCCCACAAGCAAGAAAAAAATTGCACCTCAAGAGTAACAGAGAAAAAACAAATAAAAGTTGGGCCAGAACAGTGATCCTTCTGAGACAATCAGGAAAAAAAAAATATATGTCAGGACCCAAGTTTGGCCTTTGTAGACTATGAATACCAGAAGGCTAGTTCTATTGAAACAGAAAGACTCCTTGAAAATTAGAATTGGCAAGAGAAAGCCAGAAAATATTACAAGGGAACAAAAAATAACAAAAAAAAATGAAAAAAAGAATAAAATGTGAAACATCTCAAAATAAAATACAAAAAATCTGAAGATTAGAAGAAGAGAAAATAATAAGAATTTGATTGCCTATAAAAGCTACAATAAAGAAAGAATATTGATACAATTTTGCAATAAATAAAGAAATTTATCCTGAATTCTTAGTATAAGAGAGGAACATAGAAATAGAAAAATTCCACTGGTTTCTACCTGAAAGAGATTCTATGAGGAAAAGCTATAGGAATATTATAGCAAAATTCTTAAATCTCCAGATCAAGAAAAAAAAATATTACTAGCAACAAAAAACCAGGCAATTCAAATATCTGTCACAATTAGAGTCATAATTAAAATAACACAAGAGCTAGCAGCAACTAAATTAAAAGAACATAGGTTTTAGAATACTATATGTGGAAGAGCAAAAAAAACTAGGCTTGTGCCTGAAAATATCATATTCAGCAAAGTTAGGTACAATCCTGAACTAAACAAATAAAGCCATGGACATTCAATGAATTGCCAGACT
Organism: Sminthopsis crassicaudata; assembly: GCF_048593235.1. Lineage (NCBI taxonomy): Eukaryota > Metazoa > Chordata > Mammalia > Dasyuromorphia > Dasyuridae > Sminthopsis > Sminthopsis crassicaudata. The sequence goes on along the minus strand of NC_133620.1, from coordinate 392,510,786 downwards.
TTCAGAATTTTATTGCAAACAGACCTGGACTTTATAGAAAATTTGACATAGAAGATCCAAAAGAAATATAAGTTAAATATCAAAGACTAATTTCAAGGAACTCAATGAAGATAAACTATATGTTTTATACATGGAAATATAAACAATATGTCTAAGATGTCATTAGTAATTGTAATTCAAAAAAAAGATAAGGGTTGGGCTGAGTCCTAATATGATTTTTAAAAGCAAAACTAGGCAAAGGTAAAAAATTAGTATAAAATTAAGGTATGAAAATAAGAACTCACACGGAGAAATTAAATTGGGAAGGAAGGCTGATAGTTCTGAAATACTACTCATAAAGAATGGGTAAAAGAGGGATACATACAAAGGTATGAAAGTCTTCTACATTTATTAAGAAATAAAAGGAAAAGGGAAAAATAATAGGGCATAGAAAAATGTGTACATTAATACAAATGAGATAAGGTATATAGATCAATGAGAATGGGATCAATAAAGAACAGGAGAGAAAGGATGAAGGAGAAAACAAGGGACATATCCTTGGAGCTTGGGTAGATTAAGTAATAGCAAGTCAAGGTAGCAGATAGAAGTAAAGCAGAAGAATCGGCAGGGATAGGAGATATGAGATAAATACAAACATAATAATAATGATGAAAAAAAGACTATTGGGGAAAAAAAGCAGGGATAATAAACATTGATCTCAGGCAAAATGAAGGCTAAAATAGATTCAATCACAAGAGAAAAAATAGGCTTATTATTAATATTGCAGGAATATTAATCAATATTGTTTTAGACTATTCATGTAACTAGATAAAATAAGATTGGAATACTACTGTTGGGTAGGAAATGATATATCAGCTAATGTAGAAGAATATGGAAAGACTAGGATTTATGAAGGATGATTGTTGTACACCTTCAGAGAAACAGAAGACAAAAAGCATAGTATGGACTTACATTGATATATTAGTGTGTATGTATGTATATATATGTATATACATATATATATACACACACACACATATATGTGTATGTGTGTGTGACAATAGCTATCATTGTGTATGTATGTGTATATATTATATACAATAGCTATCATTGTGTATGTATGTGTATATATTATATACAATGCATGTCTGTGTTTATATGTATATACATCTTCCATATTTAATTGTTGCCTTCTTGGTGGTAGTAAAGGGAAGGGAGAAGGAAATGAGGAAAATAGAATAAAGTAAAAACTATATAGCAAAGAGCTGAAAAAAACCTACAAGAAAGCAAAGATGCATAGCTCTGAACACTGCTTAGTATTTATTATATAGGCTTTCTTGAAATGGAAATTTATTGTCTCATATTTTGAATCCTCTATTTATTTTTTCTTTTTCTTTTTCTTTTTTTTTTCACTTTTTCTGCCCTGCATTTATCTTAAATAAATTGCAAGAAAGAAATACATTGATGAATCTTGTGATACCTTGAGTTCCCTTCTTCTCAACTACTACAACCTTTATCACCACCCTTCTGTCACTCAGTGGTGATAAGTCCTAAATACCTGGAAAATTGTTATCACCTAAATCTTGTTTACTTCTATGATCTTAAATCTGGCATATATGCTACATATTACAATAATCTCTTAATTTTATGCCATTACTCCATTGTCTTAAATTTACTGATTAAAATTTTAGCCTGAATAATGACATCTAGTGATAGGATTATAAATTTGGCATGTGAAGGGTGATTAAAGGTCATCCAGTCAAACTCCATCAAATCACATATGAATAGAGACTTGGAGATGTAAACTGACTTGTCCAACAGCAGACAAAAATGGCAAAAAAAACCCCAAAAACAAACAAACAAAAAAGAACAGGCAATAAGTGGCAGGGTTAATATTTGTACTTCTAATTCCAATTCCAGAATTCTTTTTTTGTTTGTTTGTTTTGTTTTATTTTTGGCAGGCAGCCGGGGCCTAGCACTTTTTTGACAACAACATGACCTCTTTTTATAAAAATCTCAATTGGTATTCTATCATCTGATTTCAGTTGCCTCTATTAATTCAAATAGTAAAGAGTTTCATTTATCTCATTGATGTGGATGTCCCTTCTTCCAATGCAGAGGTCAACCAATACAGGCATACCTCCTGTGTGTCTTTCAATCATGTCTTCCCCAAAGTTCTCTATAATGTCTACTATTTATCCATTTCTTTATACATTAGGAAGATACCAGTGGAACAATCAAACTATCTGTGTGTTATCCTTTGCTTTTACCATGTGATAATCTTATTTTTCAATAAGCTAATTCTTTGACAACTTTTATTCTAGTTCTCATTCATTTGTTCTTATTTACTATAAAATACTGCCTACTTGTAACCATCACAAGCCTTTACTATTTTCTCTTTGTGTGATATTCACATTTACTTTCTGAGAGAATATAGAGTTCCATTTGTTGAAGCCAAAGAACTTACCTGGGAAAATATCAGTTTTACAAAAGCTCAATTTTTGGACAGCATCATCAAGATAGTTGATTAACCTTACTTTGGAGGCATACCCAACATCAAAGAGAAAGATACCAGAAATTGAGTAACAGGGGAATAAAAAAAGAAATCTGAAACACTAAAGATTTCAAGAGAAAAAGTCTCAGTGAAACTCCAAAATACATACAGATAAATTACAAAAGAAATTTCTAAGTTCAAGAGAAATATTGAGTAATAAATTTTCAAAGATAACAAACAGTTCTCAATAATTATGAGAAAAAGAAAAGTGATCCAATGTAGTATGAAATACAAAATTTTGTGGGATATTTAGGAGTACATAGAACATCAATAAATTCCATAAGTTTAAATGAGGAATGAAAACAAAAACAAACAAAACAAACAAAAAAACAAAAAAAAAAGAAAGAAATCAGGAATAAATAAAAGTAAGAATTTAAAGTTCTTGATGCACAATTTTAAAACTAAATTCTTGAATTAGGAAAAAAATGAATTCACAATAGAAAATCTCTCTAAAGAAGAGAAAGATTATCAAAACAGAAAGACAAAAATATTACAAAGAAAAATCTTATAGAAAATGAATACAATGAAATAACATTAAAACCACATTAATTGTAAAAGTAAAAGGGACTGACTTTAAAGAGATGTGCAAAAATAACTCAAGATCACAGGTCTTCTAGAAATATATGCCATATTCAGAAAGCTAAATATCCTCATGTAGAAAAATAAAACAAATAAACCTTTCCAAAAGAACTGAATTCGGAAATCAAAGAAATTAGAATATTGTAATGTTGTTAAAAGAATGAATAGATGGCATGAAAAAATAGCTGAGGTTCAAACTACAAGACATAATGAAATTTTCTCCTCAAAATGCCAAATGAAAAATTTTGCAAGCAGCCAGAAGAAAGAACTTTAAATATAAAAGAATGAATATTTAAATAACAAAGATCATATTTCAATTTCAAGAAACTATAGAAGGAAATGAAATAGTATATGGGGAAAAAAGCAAACAATTTCAAAATAGCATGCTCTGAAAATGACATGTGTTTTTAGGGAGAGAGAAAGAGAGAAAGAGAGAGAGAGAGACAGACAGACAGAGAGAGAGAGACAGAGAGAGAGAGAGAGAGAGAGAGAGAGAGAGAGAACACACAAAAATAAGCATGCAAAAGGGAAACTGAAGCAACCATGGACTAAATCCCATTACTTCTTTCTATATTAATCATGGTATTTTAGTGTCAAATTCAGAAGCATTTATTAAGAATCTACATTTTATGGTACATTGTACCATACACAATGCTAAATACTGGGGATACAAAGTCTTTGCTCTCAAGGTCACAGACTAATGGAGGAGGCAACATGCAAACAATTACTGTATGTATATTTAAGAAGATATGGAAATCTGCATATTTATAGATAATCTCAAAGGGAAAGTACTAGCATTAAGAAAAATTAGTTAAGATTGAATTTCCAATTTTTGCTAAGATTTGAAGGAAGCCAAGAAGGCTTAGATAAATAGAGAGTACTTGATTGATAGAGAACATACACACAATCTAGAGATGGAATGTCCTTTGTGAGGATCAACAAGGAAGTAAATAACACTGAATCATTGAGTAAATGAAAGAGAATAAGGCATAAAAATGGTGGTAAGGTAAAAAAAAGGCCATGTTATAAAGGAATTTAAAGGTCAGAGGATATTATATTGGATTCTGGAGATAAGATGGAACCATTGGAATTTGTTGAGTGGAGTAGAAGTGGTGCCATACTCAAATTTAAACTTTGGGAAAATCAACTTTCCAACTGGAGGATCAACTGAAATAGTGAGGAACTTGAGGCAGGGAGATAACAAGAAGATTAATATTGTAGGAGTGTGGCTTTTAGATATGAAATGGAATGGAATAGATGTGAGTGGTATGGAATTTCCAAATGGGAGGATGCATAATGGGAGACGAATCAATAATATGTTCAATAAACACCAAAAATGAATGCCCTAGGGAAAAAGCAACTTATTTGACAAGAAAAGTTGGAAAACAAAACAAAACAAAATAAAATTGGAAAGAAGTCTGGTAGAATTTAGACTGAAAATTTACAATATAAACTTGAATAAACTCAAAAAAGATACATGACCTAAATAAAAAAGGACACAACCTTAAAAATTGGAAAAGAATCAGACAAAATATTTTTAAGAACTATAGCTAAGGAGCAAGTTTTCAATTAAATGAGATTTAGTGGTGATTTCAAGACATAGAGAATTTACATTACAGAAAACTGAAAATCTTTTACATGAACAAAATTCATTCAACCAGAAATATTTGTGTTAAATATCTTTGAAAAAAGTCTTATTTCCAAGAAAAGAAAGTAAATTACAGAAACAAGACTAACTTCCATTCCTGGGAAGTACAGATTAGCTTCATGGAGGCTTCAGAACCAGCTGGAGTCAAGATAAGCAAAAGTCCTTGGTCTTTAGGGAGAGAAGTGAAGGGGTTCAACAAGATTGCCACTCACTCTCCACTGACCTCCCTTCTCCTCATCCTCCTTCAAAGTGACTCTGACTTGTCATACTTTAAGCTCTAATCTCTCCAAGGATTATCAGTATACACCAAAATATGGACGCAGCACGGAATAGTGAGAAGGGCCATTTTCCCAGTGATACGCTAATAGAGTATTGTCCAATAGATAATTAGCCTTGAGTGCTCCCTTGTCTGATTCTAGTGCACCTATTCAGAGTTTCAGGCTTTACACATTCTCACTATAGACAAATGTTCAAATATATAAAATGTTTTGAAAAGAAGCACTGCAAACTATTATTCATTATAGGGTTGTACTAGCATTGAAGATTAATAGACTGAGGCTAGTATAGGAACAATCAAGTAAAGGAATAAAGATTTCTTTAGTACTGAAATGCCTATCATCTCAAGAATGTTAAGGTAGAACTACACACCTATCAGATTGACTAGAATGACAGGGAAAGATAATGCAGAATGTTGAAGGGGATGTGGGAAAACAGGGACACTGATACATTGTTGGTGGTATTATGAATACGTCAAGCCATTCTGGAGAGCAATTTAGAACTATGCTCAAAAAGTTATCCCATTGTGCATACCCTTTGACCCAGCAGTGTTGCTGCTGGGCTTATATCCCAAAGAGATCTTAAAGAGGGAAAAGGGACCTGTATGTGTAAGAATGTTTGTGGCAGCCCTCTTTGTAGTGGCCAGAAACTGGAAACTACATGGATGCCCATCAATTGGAGAATGGCTGAATAAATTGTGGTATATGAATATTATGAAATATTATTGTTCTGTAAGAAATGACCAATAAGATGATTTCAGAAAGGCTTGGAGAGACTTACATGAACTGATGCTGAGTGAAATGAATAGGAACAGGAGATAGTTGTATACTTCAACAACAATACTATATGATGATCAATTCTGATGGATGTGGCCATTTTCAACAATGAGATGAACCAAATCAGTTCCAATAGAGCAGTAATGAACTGAACCAGCTACACCCAGCAAAAGAACTCTGGGAAATGACTATGAACCACTACATAGAATTCCTACTCAAATGAAGACAAATAGAATATGACAAGGCAACTTCCTAAATGATATTAATTTACCATAAACATTCTGGGGGGAAAATGTAATATTATTGTTATGGGAGCAACCTGGGGATCTAATTCTGACCAACAGAATAGATGCCTTCAGATGATAACAATACAAGGAGACTAAGAGGTTGTTGCATTCTCTGATCTCTCTCCTCTTCCCTGTAGCTTCAGATTTATTTCATTCATAATTCACAAGCAGCATCTGTGTCAGTAAAGACTGATTTGCAATTCCTTCAAATGTGTGTTGATTCACAGCTATGGGGGCTTTAGAAGAACTGACCAGCCCCTTTAAAGGCTTTCTGTGTTTCACACTTAGGTGTGGTCCCCACATATTATCTCTTGAGATTTTACTACTTTTTCCACTTTTATTGGTTTTTTTGTTCCATTGCTTAATCTTTCTTCCCCTATATTATAATTTCTTTCAGGATTTTAGAAATATTTTGTTGTTCATTACTATAATCCTCTGGCTTGCTTTCTTGCATGTTTCATTAGTATTATGTCAAATTACAGAATATTACACATAATTCCAATTTTTTTCCCATTTGTTTTCCATATCCTTAAATCAAATTATCTTTTTTTTCTAAAGGACTTTATGTCTCTCCATCCCTAGATCATCTGTGAATCAACTGCTAACAATTTCACAAAAACTATATTCAAAAATAAAAAAAAGATTGTACATAACAATGATATATTTTTATAACCTTTTGTAATGATCTCATAATTTAAAAGTGTTTTAGTAAATTAAATAACATATATTTGAGGCTGGCAATCTTTCAGACATGGCAGGCATATTTCATGATTTCACATGCCAGTGGCTGAGAACCCAAATTATTGAAGTGTATCTGTACAATAAATGGTAACATTTTCCCCAAGTGGTTAGTGGTAGGATATCAGGAAATGGAAAAGACAGTACTAAATTTCAGGGCAGACAAATCAAACTAGCTCATGCCACAAGGCTCTCTAAAGGGAGAGATAGGAAATGGCCATCACCATTGCCTTCCCTTATATTACAATGAAGGTAGCCCAGGACCATTAACTCTAGAGTAGTAGCCAATATAAGTACCTTTCACACTACCTGCACCCTACAGCCATCACTATGGAGATGGATACAACTTCCTTCCTACCAGTATTAATAACTATCATACAAGGTCAATTAATTTAGGAGCTCTATGTGTGACAGCACCATCTAGAAAACTCACTCTATTCTAAATACAGCCCTAGAAGCTATCAAACTGGAAAGCATCCCATGAGAAAATATGGCTTGGCAACTGCTTCTTGAAATGCTACATCAAAAGTTACTGAAAATCATGGGAAAAATTCTGTCAAATTGTTCAAAGTCAAAATGATATGATTTTATTTGTGGAAATGATATAGAAGATGACAGATTTGCATAAACCTTACCATTGTACTTCAAGGAGGATAGGACTTTTTTACTTGACATAGCTGAAACATTCTATTTGCTATTTTCTCTATTAGGATTTATTTGCATAAATAATTGTATGGATATGTATACATATATTGTATTTAACTTATACTTTAACATATTTAACTTGTATTGGCCAACCTGCCATCTGGGGGAGGGGGTGGGGAGGAGGGGAAAAATCCGAACAAAAAGTTTTGCAATTGTCAATGCTGAAAAATTATCCATGCACATATCTTGTACATAAAAAAGCTATTTAAAAAAGGATTTATTTGTATGCCAAATGCTAAGCAGAGTGAGTACATAGAAAGTACTAAGTAAAGGCTTTTTTATTCATTCTGATTAAGAGCAGTTGATAAAATAATTAATGAATAATGAAAACAGTACAATTCCAAAGCTCACTTTTACTAATTTTCAACAAATCAGGAGGGTACATATGACTTTTTCTCTTTCTACTTAAAGATTATTATCATTGCTTTAGGCCACATGTAGATGTTCCTTTAGAGTATCAGTCCTGGTTACAGGGGGAACTATGTGAATTCATACTGCAATTGTGGTTGGGAAAATCCTTGAATCATGATCTCAAAAAATGCAACAGGAAAGAGAAAATTGAGAATGATAATTTTATAAATGTTCCATTTTAAGTCCATATAATACACACACACACACACACACACCACAGAGAGAGAAAGAGAGAGAGGGAGGAAGGAAGGGAGGGAGGGAGAGAGAGAGGTAGGGAGGGAGAGAGAATAGTGTTTCAAGTAGCTCAACTCTCTAATCCTTGCTATTATCTCAGTTGCTGGTACCTTCTAGGTTTGTTGTTTTTTTTTTTAATGGCAATAGAAGGTCCACCCCTACCAGTCTTCCTAGTTGGTACTTTTCCCACTAAGGCATCACAAAATTAAAGGATTGTTTTTTTTTTTTACCATGAATACAGGAGAAGACCTCTAAGATGTAGAGAAATAAAAAGTGCCTGATGAATAATGTGGCTTAGATTGAGGAGATGAATTTTTATTTCTTAATGGGGTCAAATCACTATGACACATCATTGATTCTTGGTAGAGTTTATAATAAAGAGTTCTCTTCATCTTTAATATTTTAGTTGATGTTTTGTTTTGGGTCTTAGCTAGGGTAATTTATGAATGTGAGTATGCTATACTCAATTTGATTATAAGAGATGGCCATAATTTCAACTAAGTTATTTGGAGTGATTATTTTGACCTTTCCAGTGTAATGTAATGGTTCCCTGTCAGGGTTGTCTTTTCTGCAAAAAATAAAATTTAAAAAAAATAAAAAAAGAAGAAAGAAATAAATATAGAAAAGTAGGGGAATTGGAAGGCCCATTAGGTTCTGTAGTGATAATGAAAGGCAGAATGAAACTTTTCTCCTGAATATAGACGCCTCTCATTCTTTTCTCTTTTTTTCTTCTAAGAAGTACAAAACATGGGACTTGGTATTCAGGCAGGTAGGCTTCATTCAGCCAAGGAAAGAAAGGTATTGATCTCTGATTAACTGAATGCAATATACATATGGTAAAGACTTGTACAGATTCACTTTATTTTAGTTGTAGAGTATTTGAAAGAGATCAAGAACCAAATCATTCTGAAAGAAAAGATAAAACTGTATTCCATATGAATAAAATGTGTGGTTACTTTCTCATGATCTATTTACTTCTTTTATGAATAAATTAAAAAATTTTTAATGATGCAATGGCATTGGGAATATTGGTCTAGTAGTAGCTATTGGGACAACTAGGTGGTGCACTAAATAGAACAAACATTGACCCTGGAACCAGAAAGATCTGGTTCAAATTGGGCCTCTGATACTAATTCTATGACACTGGGCACATCATTTAACTTCTGATCATTTTACTGAACTGTTATTTCTTTCTTGTTATAAGGGACAGGGCTTTAGGTAGGGAAGCAAAAAGGAACATACATGAAAATTTTGTGATTATTATCTTAAGGAAGTGAGGTACATGGAAATTTGTGGAAAAAAATACAAATCCTCATCAGTTTTGCTTAGGATATTTTCAGTCCTTCAATGAATCTGGCAGAGTAGTGCAAAAAGGACAGAAGATGGTGAGAAACACCTATTTTATAGGTCACTTAAACATATTAGCTCTTGAACTTGAATGTATATTCTTAGTCTATTTAACATTCTACTGGAATACTGTAGAAAGTGAACTATATCAGTATTATTTTTTGTTATTTTCAACTGATGAGTCATTTTAGTCATGCCCAACTCTGTGTCCTCATTTTGGGATTTTTTTTTAAGCAAAGATATTGGATGGTTTGCCATATCTTTCTCTAGTTCATTTTATAAATGAGGAATCTTCCCCAAATAGTGTAAAATGACTAGCCCACGTACACAATTTTGTTATAAATGAAACCAAAAGACAAAAGGAATTTGCAGATAAATATTAGGATGATTACAAGTTCTCCTGAGCAAAGCACCTAAAGTAGATAATGAAAATGGTTTTAACATTCATCCAAAGGCAAGAAATATTATTTCATTGAATATCTGAGCAGCTAATGTCACAATGTTCATATAGGCTATTATTTTTTTCCAAAAAGGACTTCATATGCCAATATGGGGTGCTGAGAATATGAAAGAAGAAAAAGTTCATAAAACACTTGATAAGACAGTCTAAGATAAATTAACATACTCTGAAAAATCCAATGATTTTCAAAAGTTAGCATTAATAACTGAATATAATTTTAGGAGTCAATTTTGAAGTAGTTGCCTCTGTCCAGTAGACTTGATAAAGTGAAAATTAAAAATAAAAACATCAAGTTAAAAGAATAAAATAAAAAGATAAAGAATGCAAAGGAGACAATTCCAAACTTGACCACTTCAAATAGTTTCTTGATCTTGAAAAAAAAGGGAAATGGATAGAAAAAGTCAAAAATATTTTCTAAGTAAATTTATCTCATATAAGTCATGTGGTACAAAGAAGAGCCTCAAAAATTCTAACAATTCCCTTACTATCAAAATTTGCTTTTCTTTTATAAGTGAGTGATAGGTCACCCAATAGTTATACTGTTTTATAATAGAGTTTTTGAAATAAGATCTTGTCAAACAGGGTGGAGAAAGTTTAGGAGCAATGTTCAACTGTTTATGATCAACCTATACTATGGAGTTTTCTCAGCAAGGATATAAGAGGATCTTGGAGAGGTTTGCCATTTCTGTTTCCTGTGGATTAAGGCAAGCAGAATGACTTGCACAGGGTCACACTTATGGTGTATGAAGCCATACTTGAACTGCAGTCTTCCTGACTTCAAGCTCAGTGAGTGCCCTATTTACTTGGCTTCCAAGCTGCCTTTATGAGCAATATCACCTTATAAAACAATGAGAAGCAGTGGAAAGAAAACATTTTTTTTCTGTAAATCTGGCAAGAGAATAATGAAGCCAAGTCGTTCCAAGGGCATTTATGGATGAAATTAGAACAAGGACCAGTAAGAGACAAAAAAGAAAATATCTGTCAACATTTTCATAATTTGTGACAATGAAGCTACCACATTTGGATCCTATCATGATCCAATGTGCTGAATGAGTTAATAGAAATGGAATTTTTTTTAAAAAGTTGAGAAATATAGCTGGTCTCTCTTAATTACACACAGAAGCCTTGTTAGAGGAACAATTTTTAAGTTATTAGAAGACTGATCTTCAAAATATCTAAAAGAGGGAGGTACCAAAGGCTTAAAAGTATCTTAAGCCATATTATGATCAGAAACAAGGGAGTAAGAAAGTATCAATAACCATTAAACTAGCCAATTTTTCCATCACTACAAAATCTTTATGACAGTAATTAATGTGAATAATAAAAAGCAAAATTAAGACAATACATAGTCTTGGATTTTTTTTTTTTTTTATAAATGATATCCTATATGGGACCAATTTTTTAAAATTATTCAAAACTGAAATGAATAAAGAAGACACAATCTCATTTCGTTTGTTTGTTAATCATATAAAAGGACTTAGTCCAATAGCTCAAATTAAAATTATTTAAAATTTCTTGACCAGCAAAGTATTATAAGTTAATATAAAAATACTGATACTCCTCACATGTAGAATAAAAGAGGTAACTTTGTTAAATTTCTCCTTGATTATTTAAAATAGTCTACTATATGTTATTTATTATTCTGGGGATTAAGGAGGTACTTTTATCTTCATGGTGACTAGAATGTAAAAGTTCTTTGAGAAAAAGAGGCTATTTTGTTTTTGAATTTTTTTGGATTCCCTTTGTATTCCCCCTGAATAAAACAATGCCTGACACATAGTTCTTAATAATTGCTTAATAACTGATTAATTAATTATATCACCAATTCACAATCCCTAAATCTGCTTTCTTGGCTAAATAAAACAAGGCTAATTAGTATTTATGAAAATTCTTTCTTTAAGGAAGTCCTTTCAAACAGCTCTTATTGTTCTTCTAAGGTTTTTAACTTGAAGTATAACAATACCAGTTCTTTAACCTGATTCTTATATGGTAAAATTAAACATTATCTTGCCATTTTGCTGGACATGGTCCTTAGGTTTCAATATAATGCATTTATATTGTGTAATCTGTTTAATTTTAATGTTTTTAGCCCATCTTGAACTTGTAATACATCAATAATGCAGTCGTTCTATGAAACAGCTTGCTCAGTGAAGACTTCAATACTTGGATCAATCACTAGCCAGAGAAACCAAGAAATGGGATCAGGTGGACAATACAATCACAAAAACAACAAACATTTTGAATTAAGTTTTTTTTTTTTTCTTTTTTTTTTGTAAAGCAACATCTTGGAAATGCTCACATTGTGGTTTCCCAATTTCTACAGTTCTGGATCCTCTTAATAGCAAATGTTCTGCAAATTTGTTTGATTCATCCTTTCTTTTCACTCCATTAGTTAAATCATTGACCAAAGCTAGACTATTCTCTTTACTACTTTTCTGCCTAAGGTAAGGATTACTCTTCATCTCATTATTGCCAATTGGGGGAATCCTTTCAAAAATATTAACATAATGCAATGTTATATTTTTGAGGAACAATTTAACTTCCTGTAAATTTTGATAATTTGTAATATATTTTCAGTTAGTGTATCTTATTTGATCCAATAAAATCCATGTGAGGTAAACTCAACATGTAGCATTCTATGCATTTTACTGATATGGAAACAGATTCAGAAAGGTTAAAATGATTATCCCAAGATCACATCCCCAATAATTTGCAGAGTCTAAAGCCCAGGTTTTCTGAGTCTTATATTTGTACCATATTTTAAAATTTTTGTTGTATACTTAGAACTATACAGATTAAGTGCTATTCAGTTATCATTCAGAAAGATAATCTGTATTCTCCACCTAAAGTGTAAATCATTTAAAGAATCACTTTCAAAGATTTTTAAAATATATTTCTGCTACATTGCAAAATTGTATAATGAAACAAAACTGGACTAAAAATCAAGAAATTGGTATTGTAGTCCCACTATCCCAAAATTATTACTTGAACTTGGAAAATGTGTGTATATGTGTGTGTACACATATATAATAATAGCTCTTCTGTTTTGAAAAGTAGAATATTTAATGAAAAACAGATAATCTATAATAAATGAAACCTCTGAAAAGCACAAAACATGACAGAAATAAAATATATTATGAATGTGGAAAGAGATGTTTAATCATATCTAAAGAGGAATCATGCCTTTAAAGAAAGTATCATCTATAGCCTTAAGTCTCCTCAGTAATGTTTTTACTTAGTTTAAATAAATTTCTCATTATTTTCTTTATCTTGCTCTTGTTGAATGCACCAGAACTATAAATTGCCTAAGGGTAATTAAAACCAGTTAAAAGAAGATTACTGAAACCCAATTAAAAAAAGAAAAGAAGGGAGTAAAAAGAGCTAACCATTGTGACCAGTTGTTAGGTCATTCTGATCAGATATTACCATTCCTGAGACTGGCCTTCCCTATGGACTTGAAGTTGTTATGCAAAACACCTTACATAATACCTTGTAAAGGTTGTTTCTCTGGTAAGACTCCCTCCTAGTTGAAATGTATTTAACCCTGCTCCCTTCTGCCCTCTCTTAGGCACTCCAGAACTTTTTGCAATTCTTTTGCTCGCATCAAAGATCCAAGTTTTTGCTACTTTGGTAATCTTTACCTCAGATTGACAGCCTAAGTTTACTTTTTATATAATGGTTCTCTCCCACATTAGAAATCATATAGTGCAATTCACACAGGATATATTTCCTCAAGGGTTTACCTGCATTTAAACATATATGTGTGTGTGTGTGTGTGTGTATATATATATATATATATATATATATATATATATATATATATATATATATATATATATATATATTTTTTTTTTTAGTCCAGTTTTGTTTCATTTTACAATTTTGCAATGTAGCAGAAATATATTTTATAAATCTTTGAAAGTGATTCTTTAAATGATTTACACTTTAGGTGTAGAATACAGATTATCTTTCTGAATGATAACTGAATAGCACTTAATCTGTATAGTTCTAAGTATACCACAAAAATTTTAAAATATGGTACAAATATAAGACTCAGAAAACCTGGGCTCTAGACTCTGCAAATTATTGGGGATGTAATCTTGGGATAATCATTTTAAGCTTTCTGAATCTGTTTCCATATATATATAAATAGCAAGGAAAAAGAAAGTCTTCTGCCCCTTGCTCCTTTGCTTCATAATTTCTCACCAAAACAATATAAATTTCCTATAGTTTTCCTATCTGGGTAATATAGTCCACAAAGTACTGGGAGATCATCTCCAGCTTCAGGAGAAGCTGTGTGTAACCTTTATCTCATTGCAATAGTGGGAAAATAATAGCACCTGCTTCCCAGAATCATTTTAAGAAACATCATATATGCTTAGCAAAGGCAATTCCAAGAGTTTGATAAGAGGTCCTAACCAGAAATGGGATATGTTTCTATTTTCAGAACCAAGCCTTTTAAGGTATAAATAAATAATGTTAGCCATATGTTCACTTCTTTTTAATTTTCAACCAAAACTGAAAAGAGGAGGTACCAAAATGTTTTGTGAAACCAGTAGTTCTTATGAAATATGCAGTTTAAAACACATGAAAATAGGCTCTCTTCCTGTTCCCCTGAGAAATGCCCAGCAAGACCTGCTGTTTCCTACCAGTAATCAATAGATTTTGGGTTTATTTCAAGAATAAAGTCAAAGAACAAATCCCCTCAGTATAGAGAGATGTAAATTACTTGAAAAGTATAAGTGAAACTTTCTTTTCCTCTTTCTCCATAGTTAGTATTGAGGTGCTCCACTTCCCCCACGGTAGATAGCTAGATAGCTTATATTTTAACAGAGTCTGAAGTATTTAGTTACGAAGTTCTAATTGCAAAATAACACATTCTATTTGTTATACTTTATCAATATTAGTAAGGGAATGATGTAATTGTTTAGAGTTTTGCAAAGACATTCCATGTCACTTCAGTGTTAATACCAGGCTGGAGCCTTTTTTGTCTGCCTCCATAAGCTAGATAAACACAGACCTGTATGCTTTCTTCTCATCTCAGGATACTCAGAGAGATCCTGGAAAATATGCCTATTGTGAGCTAAACATTTCACTTTTCATTTTATCCATGTGCCAGAAATCCATTCCTTGGATAAACACTTTACAAACTGACACTTTAAAAGTCACTAAACATGATAAAGAGAGTGTACATCATTTCAGGACTGATTAAATATTTTCTCTCCCATGACAAATGAACAGTTACAAACTATATGTAGCCTTTAGAACCACCATTCCATTTTTGTCTTTATTTTGTATGAAAGATTAATTTTCCATTTCAACTCATCAGTTATGCAGTCCTAGCTTCAGTAAAACACCACTCATGCAATTCAGCATGATTATTATTTATTTTTAGAAGTATGTGTAATAGTGCTTTGTTTTGAAGCTATATCATAAATGGATATTCCTCTATTCTACCTCTACCATTTATAATGTTTTGTTATTAGCCATTCCCTAAATTTCTGATTTGTTAGTACTAATTTCATTTTCAAATTACCTCATATTTATTTATCTATGTACATGTTATATACACTAGAAAAATGAAAGCTTCATGATGGGAAGAACTGTTTTATTT
The DNA here is from genome assembly GCF_048593235.1 of Sminthopsis crassicaudata. Lineage (NCBI taxonomy): Eukaryota > Metazoa > Chordata > Mammalia > Dasyuromorphia > Dasyuridae > Sminthopsis > Sminthopsis crassicaudata. The sequence goes on along the minus strand of NC_133620.1, from coordinate 392,495,178 downwards.
TTGTATTTTTATTCTCAGTGCCTAGAAGTGTGTTGTCTTTGGTAGGTGCTTAGTAGATATTGAGTTTTCTTTTTTCTATAGTCAGAAAGAATTTGGGGAAATGAAAATGAGTAGTTAATGTAGGTATCTATAAAATGAAAATAGTACAAATTGGTATATTTGATATATTTAAGATATATACAAGATAAACATACTCAACAATTTTATATGCAAATTAATTATATAAGTTCTTCTATCCTATTCATTTACTTTCTACATGTTTTTTTTCTAGTTATCCAATTTACTCACACATTAGTCAATAATAATAGTGCCTAAAAAGTATTAAAATATAATATTCTCTATGACCTATGATTGTGTTTCTTAAATATCTTATAACATTTGTACATAAAAATTAAAACTATTTTAATATAGCATATGAGAAATCAATATATCTCTGTGCATTTGTTGATCATAAGCACTTTAATTCCTAGAAAATTGATATAGAAAGTAGGAAAGATGATAAAAGAAACACGAAATAACAGAATTGTGGAATAATATTTGGGAATATATTTAGAAAGGGAATAATAAGAAGAAAAAGCAATAGAAATGATAACAATTTTCATAACTAAACAGTATTTTGTCCAGTATTTTACAAGTATATTAAATCTATTTCTCTTAGTAATCCTATTTCATAGAAATTGCTAATTCAGAACCCACCACAAAATTTTAAAATCTCTTTGAATTACTGTAGGGTTTTTTTTTGTGGTAATAAAAATAAATGAAATTGAAGACATACCCATCAATTGGGAATGATTGAACATGTTATAATGATGGAATACTATTTTGCCATAAGAAATGATAAACAGGTTCAGAAAAAAAACTGGGAAAACTTAGATGAATTGATGCTTAGGGAAATGAGCAGAACTAAAAAAAACACTGTATAGAGTAACAATAATGTTATTATGACGATCAAATGTGAAAAATTTAGCTACTCTGATCAAAACAACAATCCAAGATAATCCCCAAGGACCCGCGATGAAAAATGCTATCCACCACCAGAGAGAGAATTGATGAACCCTGAGTGAACATTAAAAATACTTTTTTTCTTTTTTATGTTTTTTTTTTGCTATTGCCTTTATTTTATTATTATTATTATTATTATTTTCATTTTTAGTGATGGGACTATGTCACTCAGCTAGGAAAAATTAAGTACCTGAGATCAGTTTTGAAGTCAGGTATTCCTGACTTCTGAGCCAATGTTTTATCCACTGTACCATCTAGTTACCCTTTTGCTAGCTTTATTCTTTTTGCAACAAGGCTAACGTAGGAAAATATTTTTGTGTAACTTCACATGTATAATTGATATCATGTTGCCTTCTCAAGTAGTGGGGAAGAGGTAGAGAGGAGGAAGAGAATTTGGAATTCAAAAAAATTTGGAGGGGTGTTATGATATTTAGAGAATGTTAATAAATAAATAAATAATGTCAGGGAGAGAGAGAAGAACACAGCTGATAAATGGCAGAAATAAAATTCCATTTTAGGCCCACCGACTCTAAATCCATTTGCATTTTGGGCTTGTATTTTAATGGTTGTTAACTATTATAAAAATACCATATAAAGTTAAAAAAATTACTCAAAAATTTTAGAATCTGGCTAATGTGAATAAATAAATCAATAAATTAATGCATAAATAAGTGAATAAATTAATGATAATTTTTCTAACCTCCCAGATGCTCTTCTAGCTTCTATATGACTGTTTCTATTGGTGGAAAACTCACTCATTTGTTAGAACTACAGTGCTTTCTTAGACATCTCCAACCATTAGAAAGTTCTTTATATTGAGATAAAAGATTTTGCCTACATCATCTACCTACTTATTACTAAGTATAAGTAATTATACTTAGTCTATAATTCCATTTAATTTCCTGGAATTATAATGACAATTATTTAATATAATGCCCTATATACACAGGAACCTTCCAAATAGTTGCACAATTACTCCCACAATATTTTATGTTTTTTAGGTAAACATATTGAGTTTCTTCTACCTTTCTTTACATGACAAAATTTTCTGTTCCATTGACATCTTGAGGTGTTGTTTGTTTTATTTTGTTTTAACCAATACTATTCAAAATTTGGTTCTCAGAGTTAAACATGAAATTAAGATTGGCAGGTAGTATATATATAGCAAGACCATTATCTGCTTAATTTTGACACTGTTTATTGCAGTGTAGATGGAGATGAAATTAGCTTTGTGGGCACGCTCATATTGCTCTCAGATTAGGTTTACCATTATCTAAAGTTCTTAATTTTTTTTTCTCATGATAGATATTGGATCACAAATCTGGAGCTAGAAGAGAACTAGAGGGGTATCTAGTCCAACCTCAGTTTTTACAGTAGTGGAAAATAAAGCCCAGGGTAGTTAAATGGATTGTCTAATGCCACACAAGGAGAAAAGGTCACTGGCAGGAATTACTTCAGACCTTTTTTCTTAAACCTGCCCTTGTGTAGTCACTCTCAGGGTTCGAAAATTTTGACAAATCACTTAAATACTCTGAGCCTCGGTTTCCTTATCAGTAAAATGGCTTATTACAATAGACTTTTGCTTAGTCTTCCTGCTTCCAATCTCCACCTACTCTAATCCACCATCCACTCAAGTTTCCAAAACTATTTTCCTAAAGCATAAGACTGGTCATTTTACAATTCCCCCTCCCCACTCAATAAACTACAATGGATCTCTATTATTTTAGGAAGAAACATAGTGCTTTTCATTTAAAACCCTCTGGACACTTTCTATTTTTTGCAATGCTCTTTATATGTTATTCCCTTCTAAATACCTTGCCATACAAGCATGCTGGCCTATTTGCAATTCTTTAACAAAACATTTATGTCTATATCTGTATAATTTTGGCTATTCCTCTTTCATGGATGATTCTCCCTTCTCACCTCTTCCACTTTGAAAAGTCACCTAGATTCCATGTCCACTTAAGACTTAGCTTAAAATCCAACTTCCTCAGGTCTTTTATAGTTCCATTGCAAGTGCCTTTTCTTCTGATATTAACTCCTTTCTACTCTGCTTCGATGTGTATCTTCTTATCTAAATGTTGTTTTCCTCATTAGAATGTAAGGTCTTTGAGGGTAGTAGTTGTTTCTCCCTTTCTTAGTATCTCCAGAACTTAGCATAGTGACTAGATCATACCATAGTATGTACTTAATAATTACTTTTTAAAAATAACTTAAGCATTAATAACTTTTCTTTAAAGATCCCTAATTTTATCAATGAAGAGTCACCCTCTACAGATGCATCTTACAACCTCTTTCTATTTCTAACCACATTCATTTCCTATGTGAGAAAAAAAAATCTTCACAGTGACTCAAATATTCTTATGATGAGTTTCTCCAAATCTAAATCAGGTAAACTGGGAGATGACAGATAAGCAAATGATACTAAAAGTTTCATTGGTTTTGTCAAGCCTGCCAGAGCCTGGAAATGATACAAGATTACAATTTATTATTTACTTCTTGAAAGGACAATATCTAACCAATACTGTTATTTTATGGGTATCTGACAAATATGAATTTACTATTCTTACACTGATGAATTTTACATCAAAATGTCTCACACTTTAATTACAGAGCCCACATGTTCATATTCTCTAGAGATATTTACTTCTTTTATCTACTTTTATGAATTAGATAGAAAATTTTTAAAAAAACATCTCTTCAAAGCTATACTTGAAAAAAGAATCCAGTCTTCCATATCCACAGGAAGTGGTAATATAGTCTTTGCTTGAATCCCTGAAAAGGAACTCACTCCTGAGATAGGTTATTTACTCTTTTGAATAGCTTCAGTTATTAGGATTTTTTTTTCTTATATGAGTCTGGAACATAACTGCAGTTTTCAACCACTGCCTATCTAGGACCAATCAGAATGAGTCTAATTCCTTTTTTTGATAGCCTCTTAATAACAGAAATCAACTATCATCTTTGTCCTAACCTATCTATTTCTAGGCCAAACAATTCCAGTTCCTTTCATGTATCTTTATATGGTATGATCTTCCGGCCTTTGAAATCATTTGGGTCATCTACTTCTTTATGTTCCTAAACTGATTAAATTATGGCCATCAAAACCACAATATTTTATTATTGTTAAATAAAATTTAAATTATTAAGAATAACTAAATGGAAGGGAAGTCTGATTTAGTATATAATATCTCTAAAGAATTAGTTTTAAAATAATATTTTTTAAACTAACAGTATTGACAATCAGAAGTCCTAATAGGTGTGATATAACAAAAATCTGAGACATTTGGTATTTGCACAATATTGAATGTATAAAAATTATACTGCTAAAATATTATTTTAATTATGTTAATCTCTCTCCTTAAATTATCTTTGAATCATTAGATTTCTTAGTTACTATGTTCTTCAGAAATATTTCCAGAAGGGGGGAATAATAAAGGGAATTTTCACTCAAGATGAGTTTTCTTGTCAACCTAATGAAATTGTAGGGAATGGACCAATGTTTACAGGCAAATGCAGGGTATCTTTCACGGAACTCTTAATTAATGGCTGACTAAAAATCAATTAGGCTTCTATATAATCTATTAAAATAGTCATCATTTTCATTCATTCTTTCTTTTTACAGATAAAGTGTAGCACACTAGTATGTACATGATTTTAGAGGCAAAGGGGGAAAACCTGTGCTAATATGCAATTTCCTCTTCCATGGTGTAGAGTTCAGAAGTTCACTGCTTTTTCAGCTAGCCTAAGAAGACAATGCAGGAGCTCAAATTCCTGGATACATTTCTGCCTTTCTGTTGTCATTTCTTATAGCAACTGGGATAGGGAGAGATGTCTTGATGCTGTCTATAATAAAACACAGTTACAAGACTCAAACTTTATTTTATGTCTCAAAGAGGAGCCTAAATTTAAGTTTAAGAGTTTCTAGCAAGAGAAACTGGTTTCTTAATACCCTGTGCTTCTTGGAGAAAGGAGAGAAGTAGTACCAGTCAGTTATTTTAACAAAGCAGTTTTGATGGGAAGAGTATTGTTTTTTGATTACTCTTTAAACTATGTTTACTTTCCAAAAGGATCCTAAATCCCAAAGCAATATATTCCAGTGATTTAAAATTCTTGTTGTTAATCAATCCTTCAATAAACAAAGATCACCATATACCCTGTACCCATTTAAGGTCCTATTTATTATATGTTCTTGTATTTAACTGTGGTAGTCAATTACCAGTTTATAGAAAAGTTCATATATAATCCTTTCTATAATATTGAATATCCAAGCTTATTATTTGCTCTCAGTGAAGTGAATCAGTGAGATTATGACACTTGGAACCATACCTGAATCAGAATGTTATTTTGTGTCTAGTCAGTTTTCTGGATTAAAGAGATGAAAGAGGAGGAACAAAAAGATGGATTTTTAATCAGTTGTCTACCTATGCTCAACTCTGCAATTCTAAAATCAACTAAAAAAACCCCTATAGTTTTATTGCATTACTTGACAATATAATTTTGCCTGATTTTCCTTCATATCTCTCTTCACTTTGTAGAAAGCTTACCATATTCCAACCTCCAAATCCTTTACCTACATTTTAGTAGCGCTTTTTGCTGCTGCTTTCAAATTTTCCTGTTTGCTTTTCTAAACTTCCTCTCCAGTCTTAAAGCACCATACTAGATAAAATGAATTAGTTCAATATGGTGGTGGTGTTCAGTCATTTTTCAGCTACATCTATTTCTTTGTGACTCCATTTGAAGTTTTTGTGGTAAAGACTGGAGATGTTGGTCATTTTCTTCTCTGATTAATTTTAGACGTGAGGAAACTGAGGTACATGGGATTGAATGACTTGCCAAAGGTCACAAACCTAATTATCTCAGGCCAAATTTGAACCCAGGAAGATGAGTCTTCCTGAAAAGAGGCCTAGCAATTTACCCACTGTGCCACCTAGCTGTATCTAGATATAGTAATAATATCCTATACTAGTGAGGGGCAAAAAAGACAAAATTCAGCAGCAATAATTTGTATTTAAATGCAGTATTATATTAGATTAATTTTTAATTATTTAAAAAATGACATGCTCTTAATTGATTGCTTTCAGAGATATGCTATGTCATGGACATATTGGTAAATGTCTGACACCAAGCACTTTGCAAACCTGTTCTGAGTAATATATTTCACTGCTGCATAGTGAGTCCTCTCACCATTTATGTGCCGCTGTCAATGAATGCTCCTCAGCTTCTTGGTCAATTTTCGCTGCAAATATGGAAGAAAAAAAGAGATAAATATAAATGCTAAATAAATGCCACATCTTCAGGAGAGTATAATGCAAGTCTTGTAAAATTATTATATAGTAACATTTAATGATCTAACTATAAATCTAACATTCATTTACTTGTAAAAATAACTTCAAATAACTTAAAACATCTATAGATAAGCATACCCCTCCCCTCATATATATTTTATATACCTATATATGTATGTGTGTGTATATATGTATATATATATATATACATATATATACACACACACTATATATACATATACTCTATCTATATATATACATATTCTCTCTATCTACATACATATATATATATATATATATATATATATAAATAGAGAGAGAGAGAGAGAGAGAGAGAGAGAGAGAGAGAGAGAGAGAGAGAGAGAGAGAGAGAGAGAAGGCAATTGAGGTTAAGTGATTTGCCCAGGGACACACAGCAAAGAAGTGTTAAGTATCCGAGGCAACATTTGAACTCAGAAACTCAGATCCTCCTGATTCCAAGACTGGTGCTCTATATTATTGGACAATCTAGCTGCCTTCTACAGATATATTTTTAACCATTATATTCTCCTCCAACACTTTAGTCAACTGTGATTTCATTGATACATATTATTTATCAACTAATACATATCACACTATAATTTGGGTGAAAGATTTTGAGAGGTTTTATGGAAAAAAATAACAACACAAGGGCAATCTTGTAATGACCCTCTCTAAACTTAGCTTATGTGCTCCCTGGACAACAGATACATTATTTTGCCACATCAATACTCAAAGTCTTTATAACTTTGTGGAATCTGCAAGAGCTCAGCTTCTGTGGGTATACATTTGTATATGTATAAGGTTACCTCCATTTCATGTTAAATCACAATATGACTTTAATGGTGAAAATATAAATATAATGGATATATAATTTAAAGTTCATAGTTTTGATCCCTGTACATTAAGCATATAATATTGCTATAAACAAGACATAGGTTTCATATTCTATGTGCCTTTTAAGATTCCTTAAAAACAATTTCTAGGTCTGATAGGACAGTGTCTTCAGAAGATAATTTCTTTCTTTTTTTTTTTTTTTTTTTTTTAATTTTTTTATTTTATTTTATAATTATAACATTTTTTGACAGTACATATGCATGGGTAATTTTTTACAACATTATCCCTTGCACTTACTTCTATTCAGATTTTTTCCCTTCCTCCCCCAACCCCCTCCCCCAGATGGCAAGCAGTCTTATATATGTTAAATATATTACAGTATAGTCTAGATACAATATATGTGTGTAGAACCAAATTTTTTGTTGCACAGGAAGAATTGGATTCAGAAGGTAAAAATAACAGTTTACATTCATTTCCCAGTGTTCCTTTTCTGGGTGTAGCTGGTTCTGTCCATCATTAATCAATTGGAATTGGATTAGATCTTCTCTATGTTGAAGAAATCCACTTCCATCAGCATACATCCTCGTACAGTATCATTGTTGAAGTGTATAATGATCTTCTGGTTCTGCTTGTTTCACTCAGCATCAGTTGATGTAAGTCTCTCCAAGCCTCTCTGTATTTCTCCTGTTGGTCATTTCTTATAGAACAATAATATTCCATAACATTCATATACCATAGTTTACCCAACCATTCTCCAATTGATGGACATCCATTCATCTTCCAGCTTCTAGCCACTATGAAAAGGGCTGCCACAAACATTTTGGCACATACAGGACCCTTTCCCTTCTCTAGTAGTTCCTTGGGGTAAAAGCCCAGTAGTAGTATGGCTGGGTCAAAGGGTATGCACATTTTGATAACTTTTTGGGCATAATTCCAGATTGCTCTCCAGAATGGTTGGATTCTTTCACAACTCCACCAACAATGCATCAGTGTCCCAGTTTTCCCACAGCCCCTCCAACATTCATCGTTATTTGTTCCTGTCATCTTAGCCAATCTGACAGGTGTGTAATGATACCTCAGAGTTGTCTTAATTTGCATTTCTCTGATCAATAGTGATTTGGAACACTCTTTCATATGAGTGGAAATAGTTTTAATTTCATCATCTGAAAACTGTCTGTTCATATCCTTTGACCATTTATCAATTGGAGAATGGCTTGATTTCTTATAAATTAAAGTCAATTCTCTGTATATTTTGGAGAGGAGGCCTTTATCAGAACCTTTAACTGTAAAAATTTTTTCCCAATTTGTTACTTCCCTTCTAATCTTGTTTGCATTAGTTTTGTTTGTGCAGAAACTTTTTAATTTGGTGTAATCAAAATGTTCTATTTTGTGATCAATAATGGTCTCTAGTTCTCCCTTGGACACAAACTCCTTCCTCCTCCACAAGTCTGAGAGGTAAACCATCCCATGTTCCTCCAATTTATTTATGATTTTGTTCTTTATGCCTAAATCTTGGACCCATTTTGATCTAATCTTAGTATGTGGTGTTAAATGTGGGTCCATGCCTAGTTTCTGCCATACTAATTTCCAGTTTTCCCAGCAGTTTTTGTTAAATAATGAATTCTTATCCCAAAATTTGGGATCTTTGGGTTTGTCAAAGATTAGATTGCTATTTTTATTCACTATCTTGTCCTGTGAACCTAACCTATGCCACTGATCAACTAGTCTATTTCTTAGCCAATACCAAATGGTTTTGGTGACTGTTGCTTTATAATATAGCTTTAAATCAGGTACACTTAGACCACCTTCCTCTGACTTTTTTTTCATTAGTTCCCTTGCAATTCTCGACCTTTTATTCTTCCATATGAATTTTGTTGTTATTTTTTCTAGGTCATTAAAATAGTTTCTTGGGAGTCTGATTGGTATAGCATTAAATAAATAGATTAGTTTGGGGAGTATTGTCATCTTTATTATATTCGCTCGGCCTATCCAAGAACATTGAATGTCTTTCCAATTATTTAAATCTGACTTTATTTTTGTGGCAAGTGTTTTGTAATTTTGCTCATATAATTCCTGACTTTCCTTTGGTAGATATATTCCCAAATATTTGATACTATCGACTGTTATTTTGAATGGAATTTCTCTTTGTATCTCTTGCTGTTGGATTGTGTTGGTAATGTATAAAAATCCTGAGGATTTATGTGGATTTATTTTGTATCCTGCGACTTTGCTAAAATTCTGAATTATTTCTAATAGCTTTTTAGCAGAGTCTTTGGGGTTCTCTAAGTATACCATCATGTCATCTGCGAAAAGTGACAATTTGATTTCTTCATTTCCTACTCTAATTCCTTGGATCTCTTTCTCAGCTCTTATTGCCAAGGCTAGAGTTTCTAGTACTATATTGAATAGTAATGGTGATAGTGGGCAACCTTGTTTCACTCCTGATCTTACAGGGAAAGGTTCTAGTTTATCACCATTACATATGATGTTTACTGAAGGTTTTAAATATATGCTCCTTATTATTTTAAGGAATAGTCCATTTATTCCTATACTCTCAAGCGTTTTTAGTAGGAATGGATGTTGGATTTTATCAAATGCCTTTTCTGCATCTATTGAGATGATCATATGGTTTTTATTAATTTGATTATTAATATGGTCAATTATACTAATAGTTTTCCTAATATTAAACCAGCCCTGCATTCCTGGTATAAATCCCACTTGGTCATAGTGTATTATCCTGGGGATGATTTTTTGAAGTCTATTTGCTAATATCTTATTTAAGATTTTAGCATCAATATTCATTAAGGAAATTGGTCTATAGTTTTCTTTCTCAGTTTTTGATCTACCTGGTTTAGGTATCAGTACCATGTCTGTGTCATAGAAGAAATTTGGTAGGACTCCTTCAATCCCTATTTTTTCAAATAGTTTACATAGCATTGGAGTTAATTGTTCTTTAAATGTTTGGTAGAATTCACCTGTAAATCCATCTGGTCCTGGGGACTTTTTCTTAGGAAGTTGGTTAATAGCTTGGTCTATTTCTTTTTCTGAGATGGGACTATTTAGACTACTTACTTCTTCCTCTGTTAATCTGGGCAAGCTATATTTTTGAAGGTATTCTTCCATTTCATTTAAGTTATCGAATTTATCGGCATAAAGTTGAGCAAAGTAGCTCCTAACTATTGTTCTAATTTCCTCTTCATTAGTGGTGAGTTCACCCTTTTCATTTTCAAGACTATCAATTTGCTTTTTCTCTTTCCTTTTTTTAATCAGGTTTACTAAGGGTTTGTCTATTTTGTTGGTTTTTTCATAAAACCAACTCTTAGTTTTATTAATTAATTCAATAGTTTTTTTACTTTCAATTTTATTAATCTCACCTTTTATTTTTTGAATTTCAAGTTTTGTGTTTGTCTGGGGGTTTTTAATTTGTTCCTTTTCTAGCAATTTTAGTTGTAAACCCAATTCGTTGGCCCTCTCTTTCTCTATTTTATGCAGGTAGGCCTGTAGAGATATAAAACTTCCCCTAATTACTGCTTTGGCTGTATCCCACACATTTTGGTATGATGTCTCATTATTGTCATTTTCTTGGGTGAAGTTATTAATTATGTCTATGATTTGCTGTTTTACCCAATCATTCTTTAGTATAAGATTATTTAGTTTCCAATTATTTTTTGGTCTATTTTCCCCTGGCTTTTTATTAAATGTTATTTTGATTGCATTATGGTCTGAAAAGGATGCATTTACTATTTCTGCCTTACTGCATTTGATTTTGAGGTTTTTATGCCCTAGTATATGATCAATTTTTGTATAGGTTCCATGAACTGCTGAGAAGAAAGTATATTCCTTTCTGTCTCCATTTAGCTTTCGCCAAAGATCTATCATATCAAACTTTTCTAGTATTCTATTTACCTCTTTGACTTCTTTCTTATTTATTTTGTGGTTTGATTTATCTAATTCTGATAGTGCAAGGTTGAGATCTCCTGCTATTATAGTTTTGCTATCTATTTCCTCTTGCAGCTCTCTTAATTTCTCTTTTAAGAATTTAGATGCTGCACCACTTGGTGCATACATGTTTAATATTGATACTGCTTCACTATTGATGCTTCCCTTTAGCAGGATATAATGCCCTTCCTTATCTCTTTTAATTAGATCAATTTTTGTTTTTGCTTGATCTGAGATTAGGATGGCTACTCCTGCTTTTTTGGTTTTGCCTGAAGCATAATAGATTCTGCTCCACCCTTTTACTTTTAGTTTGAATGTCTCATCCTGTTTCAGGTGTGTTTCCTGTAAACAACATATAGTGGGATTCTGACTTTTAATCCAGTCTGCTAACTGCTTCCTCTTTATGAGGCAGTTTGCCCCATTCACATTTATGGTTAGAAGGACTAATTCTATATTGCTTGCCATCCTATTAACCCCTGCTTATGCTTTTCCCCTTTCCTTCCCTTTTACCCTCCTATCCAGTATTAAACTGGTAAACACCACTTGCTTTTCACAGCCCTCCCTTTTTAGGATCCCTCCCCCACCTTAAAGATCCTCCCCTTATTTTACCCCTTTTCCTCGAAATTACTGTATTCCCTTCCCCTTAGCTTACTCCTTCCCTTTCACTTTTCAATGAAGTGGAAGAAGTTTCACCATAAATCGAATATGTCTATTGATACACGCTATGTTCATCTCCCTCCTTTCTTTCTCTCAGATATAATAGGTTACCTTTGCCTCTTCATGAGATGTAGTACCACCATTTTATACTTTTTTATGATATAATCTCCTTTCTACCTCTAGTTTCTAAGACAAATTGTACATATGTTCTTTACATATTTTTTTGACAGAAGTATAGTTCTCAAGATTTCTTTTTACCTTTTTTAGAAGTCTCTTGAGTTCTGTATTTGAAGATCAAACCTCTTATGTAGGTCTGGTTTTTTCATCAAAAATAGATGGAATTCATTTATTTCGTTAAATGTCCATCTTCTTCCCTGGAAAACGATGCTCATTCTTGCTGGGTACGTTATTCTTGGCTGCATACCAAGTTCCTTAGCCTTTCGGAATATCATGTTCCAGGCCCTGCGTTCTTTTAATGTGGATGCTGCTAGATCCTGTGTTATCCTTATTGTGGATCCTCCATATCTGAATTGTTTTTTTCTAGCAGCTTCCAATATCTTTTCCTTTGTCTGATGGTTCTTGAACTTGGCCACTATATTTCTTGGCGTTTTGATTTTAGGGTCCCTTTCAGTAGGTGATCGATGAATTTTCTCAATGTCTATTTTACCCTCTGTTTCTAAAACGTCTGGGCAGTTCTCTTTGATAATTTCCTCGAAAATGGTGTCCAAGCTCTTTTTTTCCTCCCATTTTTCAGGGAGTCCGATTATTCTCAAATTGTCTCTCCTGGATCTGTTTTCCAGGTCTGTTGTCTTTCTGGTAAGGTACTTGACAGTCTTTTCAATTGTTTCATTTCTCTGGTTTTGCTTGACTCCCTCTTGGTTTCTCTTTGAGTCATTCATTTCTACTTGTTCCAGTCTAATTTTCAATGATGTATTTTCTTCACTCACTTTTTTTATATCTCTTTGTAATTGTCCAATTGAGTTTTTATCTTCTATGGAATTTTTTTCCATTTTATCCATTTTATTTTTTAGAGAGCTGATTTCTTTTTCCAGCTCTCTAATCCTGTTTTCCTTGGAGTTGTTTACCTTTTCCAGCTCACTAATCCTGTTTTCCTTGGAGTTGTTTACCTTTTCCAGCTCACTAATCTTGTTTCTCAATGATTTGATTTCTTTATCCATTCTGTCTTTGAATGCATGGGATGACTTCTCCAGGCTCTCTTGCCAAGCTTCCCTTTCCTTTTCCCATTTCTCTTCCAGCTCTCTTGTGAGAGCCTTTTTGATTTCCTCTATGAGGTTCTTTTGTATTGAGGAGCAGCTTATATCCCTCCCAGGGGATACATCTGGGGATATTCTGTTCCTAGTCTCCTCAGCATTTGAAGTCTGCTCCCTCTCCACACAGAAGCTGTCTATGGTTAGAGCCCTTTTGAATTTTTTGTTCATTTTGTCAGAGTAGGAATCAAAGAAAACAAACTGACAAGAGAAACAATTGGTCTGTTTTGCGGGGGATAGGGCTGGATGGTATTAATGGGCTTCCTCTACACACTGGGGGTAGGGCAGCAGAGAGCCACTAACAGAACAGCAATGACTGTACTGAGTCTGCGCTCTGAGGCTCTGAGAATGCACCGAGTCAGTCCAGGTGGGGGTTGGGGGTGGCCGGGCTCTGAGAGACGCTGGCTTTCTGGGGTTTTAATCTTCACCACTGGTGTTTACACCCTCTCTGCTGCTCCTGGCTTGCTGCCAAGACGGAGCATCCACACTGGGGCAAAAGCCCTTTCACAGAAACGGCAGAGATTGTACCCCTCCCCCTCCGGTCTGAGCTGTGTGAGCTGCCTGTCTTGCTCTGGCTGCCTGCCCTCAGTCTGCGCCCACTCTGATTGACCCTCCCCCGAGCAAACACAGACCTTTTCTGGCGACTTTCAAGGATGTCTTCTCTTGGTGATAATTTGTGGATTTCTTTCTGGGTCAAGCATTAAGTCAGAGGCTTGTCATGAAGTAAGTTCTGAGAGAAAACGAGGAGCTCAAGCAGCTGTCTGCCTCCACGCCGCCATCTTGGCCGGAAGTGCTAATCTCCTGATCACCTGAGGACTTCAGTGGAAATAGGGTGCCGGCCCCATGTTTGGATGCCAAAATGCTGGAACTCTGTCTTCCCAGAAATCAGCTGAAGTCAGGATCACTAAATGTCTTTATTCTTGATCTTTTATGGTCAAGGTCAGGGACTTAGGCCTAGCAACCTCACACACACACACCTTCCTCCCTCAAACGCCTGGAGAGACTGACTCAGCTTCTGCCCAGAAGATAATTTCAAAGAGGCACAGAAAAAGATTTGAATATGATTTGGTATGAGATTTAATTACCATATTGTAGCCCTATTTATTCAATAACATAATAGTGCTACAGATAAAACAACTTGAGCCTTTTAGATAGCTTTTCAGAGAATCAGAGAATTTGACCAGACCCAAGAAGTCATATATCCTAGCTTTAACCAAATCATGAAAACTTTACAATATTTTCAATGGATAGTAATCCACCCTTTACTCAAAAATCTCCAGTCATAGGGAATTGAATGTTTTTTTGGAGAAGGGGGAGAAGAGAACAGCTCTACTTGATAAGCACCTGTCCATTTAATTAATTAGTGAACTTCTAACAGAAAATTTCATATTTCACTTTTCTATAACAAACTTGAATCACAAGAATTTCTATTAATTTTGAATATAATGGTGTTTGACTGATGTTATTATGTCAAAAGTCAACGGGAGAGAGTAGCATAACCCATCAATCATCATTAAAGAATTATAAACCAAAAAGCTCACAAATTCAGAAATTACAACTCAAGATATGTTCAAAAGAAAATTAAGATCTGGGCATCTGGGGCAGCTAGGTGGCATAGTGGATAGAGCACCAGCCCTGAATTCCGGAGGACCCGAGTTCAAATTTGATCTCAGACACTTAACTCTTCTTAGCTGTGTGATCTTGAGCAAATCACTTAACCCTAATTGCCTCAGGGGGAAAAATTAGGATTTACCACAAATAAAAATGTAAAAAATTGATTTTCATTACCATACTGCTAGTTCATAGAATGTTGAAATTTCATTAATATTTTCAAATTATTACAGAATATAGTTATAAGAATATATAGTATAAATTATAAGAATCAAAAGGGACAGTGGCAACGGGCAAGAAAGAAAAAAACTATTTACAAAAGAGTTTATCTTTTTATCTGAATATTTCATTTGGAACACAATGATATGTGAATTCATATTTGGGGGAATTAATGAGTAAAGATGGTATTATTAATAAAAAGTCTAAGTTTGAGTAAACAAAGAGAAATATTTTACTTGTGACTTTCTTAAGTGTCTCCATCACTACTAATAACACAAAAGTGCAACTTGGACTGTTTAGTGTTTTACAGCCCCAAGACAGTGGTTTTCAAATGTCTGTATAGTATCTGTAAAGTCATAACTGAGTGTCATACTCCTACTATTTGCCAAGATTGCTAAAATTTGACAGGATCATTTACGCTGGCGGGAGGGATTTCCCCCCTCCCCAAACTCCCACACACTTTGTATACTAGATGGTTTACATAAGTCTACAGGTCAATTGTTTAGCATATTAAAAATGGGAGAAATGTTCCATGATTTATTTTTTGAAAGAGTCAGCATGAACACCCTGCATCAAGAAAATTTTCTTTGTGCTACTGGCACAAAGAATGATTTCCATGCAGAAGCAACCATATAAATACAAAAAAGGTTGTTTAAACACATACACACACACACACACACATGCACACACAGACATGCATGTTCAAAACATATCTAGACCAATTGCAGGGAGTCTTTCCAAATGTTATGAAATTTAATTTACATAATTATATATTCAGACTTAGACTAGAAAATATTTCTTATGATATTTAAAGAAGTCATTGTATTGAGGTTCCTATCAACAAGTTTAGCTTTTACTTCCTTAGTACATGATGTAAACACGGTTTTGTTTTTCAAATATGTAGTCAATGAATACCAAAGAGACAGAATACTAATAGCACTGAATTTTCTGAAATGATTTCATAAAAGATAAATATAACATTCAAACTGTCCCTAAATTGTGATAAACAGGCTGAAATTAACTTTATTTCATTTCTAATTTTTAAAAACAACTATATAGGAGCTGTATAAAGATTTATTTTGATATGAGAGCTAAAGAATCAGTTTTTGTCTCATGCTCTGGACAAGCTTGGTGGTCATGTTACAATACTCACTACATATTTATGTGCTGTTGTTGCAAGGTAACAATTATTATTAAAAAGAAACAAATATAGACTTTTACTGAATCTAAATCTATATTCTGTGCCATACATACAAGTATTTTATTCAATACTTTTACATGGTTTAAAAGCTAGGGAGATTTGTATATTTAAATGATAGTTCATCTTGATAAAAAGTCAAAAAAATCACAGTATGGTTCACCATTTCATTTCTTAATATGAGTCATCAATTCAAAAAAACCAAATTGATATTTTCCCCTTTCTATGACAATTTTACAAGAAAACTTTCATGAGCTGGATTCCTATAAATGCTATAGGATATGGCCATGGCATTTACCAACATGAACTTTTGTCCAGCCACACAGGACACATCTGATTTACAACATTTAATCACTGCAAGATTCCTTCACATAATATTATTACTAACTTACCAATGAAAATTACTTGAGAGGGGGTATTGGGATGTAACTGATTTAAGTCTCATAGATACTTTTGATATATAATATAAATTCACTCTCCAAGACAATTCCAATAGATTCAGGATGGAAAATGCCATCCTCATACAGAAGGAGAACTCTGGAGACTGAATCAGAATGGAAGCATATTATTTTTTACCATTTTTATTTGTTACTTTTTACTTTCTTGTGATTTTTCTCCCCTTTTCCTTTAATTTTTTTCACAGCATGAAAATATGGAAATATATTTATAATGATTGTACAAGGATAACCTATATCAAAGTATTCGCTGTCTTACAAAGGAGGGAGGTGAAGAAGGGAAGAAGAAAAAATTAGGAATTCAAAATCTTACAAAAATCAATGTTGAAAATTTATTTACATGTAATCAGAACAAAATAGTATTGGGAAATAGATATAAATATAAATATATAAAATATTTTGATAAATAGAAATAAATATATATATTGACCCAACAATGATTTAATTAAATTATTTTAGGGAGTGAAATTGAAAACAGATGCAAATACCTATACATGTGTTATGCATGTACCTGTGATTCTACTATTTATTTATTTATTTTGCAGGAGTCACATATCGTGTAGTCTAAACCAGGGATGTGAAACCTAATGATTGGAGACAACAGGTTTTTGCCTGTAAAATCCCCCAATATGACCTGAACCAGATTAAAATGTAATTTGGAAAAAATAATAAAATAAAAATACCATAAAGTTCATGTTAGTTTCCAGTTTCCTAAGTCAATTTGTGGGCCGCAGCAAACTGTTCCTATTTCAGCACTGGTCTAGACCATATTCAATATTGACTACACATGGTTTTCTTTTGATTGAATAAGATTGAGTATTAATTGTAATATTTGTTTTTTTAATATTAGTAAAGTCTATTGGTGGATGCTGTTTACTTTTTCAGACTTCCTATACTTTGGTTAGTCTTATCTACCCTTTGATGCAGCTAAAACTGATTTGCAAAACTTTGCACAAAATAGTCCATCTACCATCACAGTGACATAATTCTGACTCTTTCATAGAATTCCCTGCCCTCTTACACTAAAATTATTTTAAGAAGATTATGCTAAAATGCAGGAGGCCTTTCCCATTGTCACAGATTCTAGTGCTCTCATCTCTGATATTACTGCCTAACCTATTTATATATATTTAATATATCCATCTTTTACATATAGTCTATCCCATTAAAATGTACTCTCATTGAGGAAAGGAAATATTTTTATCTTTCTTTTTATTACTAGTCCTCAGCATAGTGAGTATTACTAGCAAGCTCCTAAATGCTTTTGATTATGTTAAATAACATTATTATACTTGCAGATACATTTAATTAAATTTGTTCTTATTAATTTCCCTAAGAAAAACAATTAATTCATAATAATGGTGGGTAAAACAACCTTAATTATCAAAAGCCAGAATCATAGGACATATTAAAAGCAATACACTTATCTATTGATTATAAAACATATTAAATTGTAGTAACAGCATATTTCCAATGAAATTTTTTGGCAAACTGAATTGTCAAATTACCATTATTATTATTTATAAATAAATGTTTATTCCTATAGTGTTTTAAATATTTCAGGTCAAACACTACTCTTGAAATATTTTTTGGTCAATTTTTAAAATATTTTTTTCATATTTCATAAAGATAAACTCTAATTTCATGTAATTATTATGAATTTGAAATCACTAGAGCCTGAATTTAATAATGTTTACCATGCCATTTCATGCTGCTTATTGTTTGGTCATGTCTGAATCCACATGAATCTATAGATGTTTACAGATTTTCTTGGCAAAGATACTGATACTTCTCCAGTGTGTCTCCATTTCACAGATGAAGAACTGAGGCAAATGGAATAAAGTGACTTGCCCAGAGTCACATAGCTTCATATGAAGCCATATATTTGAACTCAGAACTTTCTTGTGATAATCCTGATACTCTACATATTTTACCACCTAGCACAGCATTCTAATAAACAAAATATGAGGCCAATAAAAATAATATAAATATAAATTAAAGTAGATATAAATATAAGATGAATTGGGCTTTGAGGATAATAATATCTTAAAGCAGGATTTCATCTCATCACTTCAAATAAATTTGTCTTACTTTAATGATAGTTATTAATTTTATATATATATTTGTATGTTATACATGTTTATATATATGTATATATCTAATTATAGTTCTGTTCCTATATAATTAAAGTGATGATAAAAAAAGGTTTTCTTTCTTAAAATGCATTTTTTATCTATAGACATAAGAAAAAAATGTGTAACAGGGCAGCTAGGTGGCGCAGTGGATAGAGCACCAGCCTTGAATTTAGGAGGACCAGAGTTCAGATGTGGTGTCAGACACTTAACACTTCTAGCTGTATGACCCTGGGCAAGTCAATTAACCAGCCAAAAAAAAAGAGCCATGAAAAAAGGTGTATCCTCAAGATCTAATCTGTATGATTTTATTGACATGCTTTTCCATGTGGGTAAAAAAAAATTAGTTTCCAATAAATTAGAAAAGAAAAATGGTTAACTTATACACCACTATTATTTTTATATCATAAAATCAGCAAAATATTCCAAAAGGAAAAACAAATGAAAATTTCTAAGAGACATTTATCATATGATCAAGTAAAACATTTTACATATAATTTCTACATTTTAAAGTTAAAAATTGGTTTCTATTTTCTATCTTGCAGTGATTCCAACTTGAGTAGTTATTAGTTTTTGTTTGTTTTCTATAGAAATATAGTAGAAAGATCTGTAACTGATTAGTTCAAAGTCCACTGATGCTTGGCTCTGAGGTTTAGAGTTTAAATGAAGCTAATATCAAAAATTCAATGCCTTTTGTAGTCCAAGTAGCTTCACCGTATTCTAAGATTCTAGACAACAACCCAGTCCTCATCATAAATATGAGCCCTTTAGTCACACAAGGATATGCCAGGTGTATAAATAAATCCTATTAAATTAAATTAAACATAAATTAAATACTATTACTTAGGGGGTATAACAAATTTCAAATATGTCACATTCATGGTCAGTCAATAGTATTACATTGACATTTATGAAGGACTTCACTGTTATTATGATGAGACTCTTAAAGGACTCCTTAGATTAGGCAAGTTTGAATTTAAACACTCATCAAACAACTCAGCACAGACAAAAAAAAATGCTTCTATGATCACTGTGACTTAAGATAACCTAAGAACTATTGCTATTTGAGAATGAATGGTCTTGAAAGGTCATTAAAATGGTAGGGAACTCACTTTCCATTACTATATGATTATAAGTTTCATTGCCTTTTCCCCATTTGGGTTATTTTCCCATCAAGAAAATATTTTTAAAAGAACAAATACTTGTTGAAAGAAAGCAAAATAGGAAAATAAAATGTTAATTTTTCAATCTGTAATTTTAAGCAAATTCACTTTCATCAGCTTAGTATTTTTTTTTCAGTTTCTATTCTATTTTTCCCCCCAGTGGGATGAAAACCTTCCTTTTTCTTTTTAGTTCATCATGGATAATTTGTGGAAATTATGACCAATGTTAAATTTCAAGACTGTTTTCAATATATTTACAATCTGTTATCAATGGATTTGTAATAAAATATGTTGAGTTAATTAGATGATGGAAGAAATATAAAAGATGCCAGTTACTTAACTGCCAGTGAAATTCATTAGACTAACACTTGCAGCACATATTTCACTTTTCTAAGACATCAAACAAGGCTAGCAGCCTTCCAATCATGCTGTAATAAAAATAACAGAATATTGAACCAGAGAAGGGAAATGTTAAGAATAGGCAGGCTCAAAAAGCTTGGGTTCTTAATAAAGTTGGTTTGTCTTTAAGTTATCATCTTCAAACCTCTTGAAGATCTTTCCTAATCATCTCTTTTAACAATGTCTACTCGGAAACCTTGACTATTGTCCTCATCTTTAATTCCATAATCTCATTCATCTCCATATCTTTTGAACTGTATTCCCATTGTAAAGGTTTCACTGTGACAAGACTGGAAAATCCTCCTTTTTATAATTCACGATATTGGTTTTGCTGCTTTTCTAGAAAATATATCTTAATGAAGTTGGGGCTTTTGGTTGGAGCAGACAGGAGGGGGAAGGGAGAGAGCAGAAACGCCAAGATATTTAACTCAAGGTATTAAGGTAATAAAATGCCAAGAACTTTTTTATGGTATGAAAAAGTATGACACAGGGAGAAAAGAACTGTATTTGGAATTTGATAGTCTAGATTTGAAATCCATTATGTGATCACAGGCAAGAGATGTTTTTTCTTTCTGAGCTGAAAATATTCTTTGGCTATAATTCCCCAATTGATAAATGGTCAAAGGACCATTTTCATACAATTTTCATATAATTTTCATATAATGGTCAAAGGACCATTTTCATACAATTTTCAGATGAAAAAATTAAAACTATTTGTAGTCATATGAAAAGGTTCTCCAAATCACTATTCATCAGACAAATGCAAATTAAGACAACTCTGAGATACTACTACATACCTCTCAGATTGGCTAAGATGACAGGAAAAGATAATGACAAATGTTGGAGAGGATGTGGAAAAACTGGGACACTGATACATTGTTGGTGGAACTATGAATGGATCCAACCATTCTAGAGAGCAATTTGGAACTATGCTCAAAAAGTTATCAAATTGTGCATATCCTTTGATCTAGCAGTATTTCTACTGGATTTATACCTCAAAGATATTTTAAAGGAAGGAAAGGGACCCACATGTGCAAGAATATTTGTGGCAGCCCTTTTTGTAGTGGCAAGAAACTGGAAACTGAATGAATGCCCATCAATTGGAGAATGGCTGAGTAAATTATGGTATATGCATGTTATGGAATATTATTGTTCTATAAGAAATGACCAGCAAGATGATTTCAATGAGGCCTGAGAGACTTACATGAACTGATGCTAAATGAAATGAACAGAAACATAAGATTATTATACATGGCAACAACAAGACTATATGATGATCAATTCTGATGGATGTGGTTCTCTTCAACCATGATTGTTCAGTGATGAAGAGAGCTGTCTACACCCAGAGAGAGGATTGTGGGAGCTGAGTGTGAACCACAACATAAGATTCTCACTTTTTCTGTTAATGTTTGCTTGCATTTTGTTTTCTTTCCTAGTTTTTTTTTTTGTTTTTTACCTTCTTGACCCTATTTTTCTTGTATCGCAAGATTACTGTATAAATATGTGTACATATATTGGATTTAACATATATTTTAACATATTTCACATGTATTAGACTATCTGCCATCTAGGGGAGGGAGTGGGGAGAAGAAGAGGATTTTTCAAGGGTCAATCTTGAAAAATTACCTATGCATATGTTTAATTAATAAAAAGCTTTAATATAAAGATTATTTGGCTATAGTCTTGTAAACAGTGTTTCAGTGAAATAAGAATAATACTAATTGTACTACCCATCTCAACCAGTTGTTGGAAGGAAAATATTTATGAATTCTAATGTGGTATATAAATGCAATGCTATTATTTTTATTCTAACACACTGTCATTCAAGCTGGGGCATTTTCTGAAAGATGGCCCTTTGACTTTGATACAGAATACAATGTAATTGGAGGAAGACACAGTATTGCTTGGCTGAGAGAAATAATAAAAATGGTTACCTACACGAGGGAGAAGTTTTCTTCAAAATTATTAAATGAGTTTCAAAGAGACAGGAAACCACAACATTTTAGAATGTATATGGTTTCAGGGGGATTTCTAGTTCTCTACTGAAATTTCCACATTTGTCTTCCTTTAAAAGTTTTCCTAGAACCCAGGGAAATCCTTTGTTCTCAAACAGGTAAACAGCTTCTTTAATAGAAGAGCCAATCAGATTCTAGTCTCCCTTTATTTATGTAGCACATGAAGTACAATCTCTCAGTTATTCCAAGTTATCTTAGGTTTAGACAAAAGTGGGGTTATAATTCTATTTAATAATGTTAACCTCTATCACAACAAATATATGATGCTAAATATATTAATGATTTCTCCTTTACATATTTTGTTTGGTGTCTTTTCTATTTGACTGTGAGTTTTTGTTTTGTTTTGTTTTGTTTTGTTTTTGGTTGTTTGTTTTTTCTGAGGCTGAGGTTAAGTGACTTTCCCAGGCTCACACAGCTAGGAAGTATTAAGTGGCTGAGACCACATTTGAACTTGGGTCCTCCTGAATTCAAGGCTGATGCTCTATCCACTGCATCACCTAGCTGCCCCCTTGACTGTGAGTTTTTTAAGGACAGAAACTGTCTTTTGTCTTTCTTTGAAACCCAGTGCTTAGTACAGTACCTAGGATATTGTAGTTGATTAATAAGTGCTTATTGACTACATAGTGATATAGAAGACATTTTTATAATCTGTGGCAATCTTATGGGGAAAAAATAAACATATACATATAGGCCCCGTAGTGTTAGACTATATAAAAGTGTAAAATGAATCTTTAGAAAATTATATGTACTCTGTTTTTCCCATTTTAAGTTTGATTTTTAAATGGTCATTTATATTTGCTGGAAAACTTTCAATGTATATGATATAGGAAAGTGTTGAAAGATTTTTAGACTAGTTTTGTTTTATGTAGCAGAAAATGCAAAAATCAAGGAAACACAAATAAGGTAAATTAAGGAAAGATTTATATGAATTTAATAGATCAAATAATTTATGAAAACACTTTGAAGGGATATTTTGTAGTATACTGCTTGCCAACTAAGTATAACATCACAAAAATCTCTATACCTAGCAAAAACATTAAATTTATTTATAAGGAAATGTCCTGGGAGGGGGAGCAGTTAGGTGGTATAGTGGATAGAGTACCAGCCCTAAAGTTAGGAGGATCTGGATTCAAATCTGAAATATCCTGGGCTACAGGTTATAAAGACATTGAAGAAATTAAGAAATTAGGGAAACTGAGTGGAAATTCAAAGAAGGCAAGAGAATATAAGAGTAGTAAGGGTAAGTATACCTTTGTTTCTGTTAGAGAGAAAAGGAAGATACCATGAAAATACAAAGGAAATTAGTTTCATGATCATATTAATAGCAAAATTTACCAATTTTAATTATTCCCTATTTGGGGGACTTTATTCTATCTGGAATTATATACTTGGAATGAATATTTCAAAGTTAGTTATTGTACAATCAAATTAAGTGAATTTAACTATCAGCAGAGATATATGTATAGATGAATATACCTAGAAAAAAAAGTAATATCAGAGAATGATAGTGAAATAGTATTGGTCTACTTGCCATTCCATTCAGGGAGACACATTCCCAGAATGAGCATGAAACTTTCAAGTTTCAAATTTCATTTTACTGTGTGACAGGTTTTATACCTATTCACATCTTGCTCAGCCTACTGAAATTGTAAAATTAATATTATCCTTAATTTATTGATGTGGGTTACCATATCATTGGCATCCAACATATTGGCGATCTACATCATTCTAACCTGAGGCTTTTCACCTTCGATACCTGATTTAAAATGGGATAGGGTAGGATGGTAGAGGTGTAATTTTTGCTTTGGTGATTTTCACCTTACTGATTGACTTCAGAACATGCCCACATGAAATTATTCCACAGTTCATGATACCTTCCTTTGTAGTGAAAATAGAATCAACCTTCCATTCACTTTCCCTATAGACCATTGAACCAGGCCTTTAGCTTCAGAACTAAACATTCCCATTATAATGGCTGCATCATGGTGGGTGGTGGTTGTGTGTTTTGACCTGTGGTTTATGGGATCACAGGACCTAAGGGTGGACAATTTAGAGCAAATAGGGGGCCCTTTGCTGAAACCAGATGGCAAATGAACTCCTGAACTTTCCTAGAGGGCAGCCATTTTTTTCCTTTTAAGTGTCAAAAAACTAGATTACCTTTTAGTTCCAGCTCAGCTAAATAAAACTGCTGGCTAGATAAATTCAATCAATTGCTAAGCATGCAAGAGGTTAAAAAATATGAAAAACAGTTCCACTTCAACAGCTTGACATTCATTAATGTCTCCTCTAAAAGCACTCAAAAATCCTCCCCAGACTTTTGCCAGCACAACTCTTTTGTAGTTGTTGTTGTCCTACTATGTTACTATTTTGACCCAGTGATTACTATCTGTAGTTGCTGCCTGGCTCCAAACCCTGTTGTAATTTGAAGTATTTCAGTTGAACTAGTTCCAAAGGATTATGAGTAAGCAGAGGCACGAAAAGGGCCGCCCTTTCTGATCTTGTGCTCTCATGAGGGAATACCACATCTTCCCAGGTAATTGGAGACAGAGTTGCATTTGAGTAATCTCAGATGGAAAGCAACTTAGAATCCTTTCATCTGTTTGTCTAGGCTTTAAATCTTTTTGCTGTTTTCCCTTTTATTTAAAGTGTTAACTAGTATTTGTTTATAATTAGCTATGAATGTGCATTTCAGTTTCTTTTAAGTATAGCCAGTTGTTATTTTTTTTTAAACTATGTGCCTTGTCTCTGAGTCATTTAAAACTGTTTTTTGATTGAAGCTATATTACTTTTGTTTCTATTGTTTCTAGGCATTGTTTCTATTTTCACTAAAGTAAAGCTCAAACAAATGTATATGAATTATAATAATATTGTGGAATATGCATAGGATTACCTTTTACTTTCCTCCTTTCTGATTAACAGGAGAAAGCTATATTCAAATGCCTGGCCTTTCTGTTGTCTCCCAGTTTCTCATAGCAATGAAACAAATGCTATAGAATGCTTTTTGGGAAAAAATAAGAGGGAAAAGAATATCTACAAGTTATGAAATTACAACAGAGACTTTGTAATATTTCACAGGCATCTTGCAGTTAGGAGTAAGAACTATTTCTATATTGTGTGGGGAAATATATAATACATTTAGATCTGCTCTTAAGTACATAAGCCTATAGGTATATGCACTGACTTCATATAAAAATTGAAATAATAAAATAACGATATTCATTGACAACTCATATAAATTCAATAGTGTAAGATACATAACTTTTGACCAAACCAAAAATAGAGTGCTTCTATGAATCTTATCACCACATATCCATAAGATAACTAATTGGTTTGTTTTCTTTGTACTTTCTGTTATTCACTTAGAAGCACTCTATTTTTGGTTTGGCCTCAGAAAATGGCTCATCCCTTCTAAATGTTTATTACAAGTCACTTGCCTCAGCTGCCAGGAATAACTTAAATGCACGGCTTCGTTTTCTACCCATTTCTGCAGTCATCATGATGGAGTATTGTTGTTCAGTGGTTTTAGTTGTGTCTTACTCTACATGAGTGCATTTGGAGTTTTATTGACAAAGACACTGGAGAGGTTTGCTATTTCCTTCTCCAGTTCATTCATTTTGCAGATGAGGAACTGAGGCAAATAGGGTTAAGTGACTGACCTAAAGTCATATAGCTAATAAATTCTTGAGGTTATATTTGAACTCATAAAGATGAGTCTTCTTGATTTCAAGCCCAGTGCTCTTGCTACTGCACCATCTATTTGCTCCTTGCAGAATATCAGAAGACTATAAATCAGAGCCCATTTTCCTCAATTTAATGGGCTTCTTTTCTCTTTACACACTACATCTTCTTTTTACCAATTATTTATTCCAGATCCAATTATCATAATGATTATTTAGATAGGACTCCTTCCTCTAAACTTATAATAGATATACGTCAAAGCAACCTAAATTTTTTAGCTGTGTGGCATACATCAAATCTTTAAATTTCAGTCCTTCAAAATTAATTAAAATATAATATCCAAATGTATAATATTAAAGTAGGAATTTGTAAAACTATAAATTCCTCTTTGACATTTTTTCACACTTCACACTAATAGAATGAACTATAACAATAAATCTATAAAATTTAATCTACAGGACTGTCAACATCAAAATATTTCAATCCCTTAATATCATCCTAATTATAAGAAAAACCTCTCTTGAATCATCTTGGAAGATAGTTGGAATGCCATCCAATCTTTTTCTCTCCTATAAATGACTTAAAATATATTTCTTTGCTTTAACTGGTATGGGTTTTAGAACCTTAAAACAAAACAAAAAACAAAACAGAAACCCTTCAAAGAAACCAACATTTTTTCCCCCATTAGATGGCGTATGTCACAATTTTTTCTGAATAAAAACATTAGCTAAAATTCCAATCTCAGAATTCTAAAATGGCAGAAAAAATTCCCTGAAAATATAATTTTGATCACAAAATAGATTTTAGATGGTCTGTTTTTAAGGTTTGCAACCTTTATGAAGCGGCAATTTTCTTTTTATTTGAGCATAAAGTAGAAATCATTATAATTATCTATGAATGGGCTAGCGAGATAGCTAGTGTTAGCTATCATACACACACACACACACACACACACACACACACACACATATATATATATATAAATATATATATATATATATGTGCATATATTTTGTGTGTGTCTGTGTGTATACACACAGACACATAGACACACACACACAAGTATAATGGGTAGGATTCCAGAATACTTCAGACTGTTTTTGGTACAATTGATCTGGAGATAAAAAGTAGAAATGGACAGAGGAAGAAGACAACCTGACAACCTTTTTTTTTTTCTCCTTTCATACATTCTTTACCTATAGTCATGATCTCCATATCATAAAACTCACTTCATTCGGTTTAACAAGCATTTTAGTTCTTATTGCTATATTCTTAACACTAATTGATCACTTTTTCTGACTGTAACAAAAAGTGAATAAACCATGGGTTTATGGTAAGACTTTATCAAGGAAAAAAATTGCCATTTGTTGAATTTTCAGATTCAACAAAGTTCTGTTTTTACTTGATAAATTGGCTCCTTCCTATTTTTAAGCACAAAATTAAATGGCTTTTAAAAATTGTAATAGGAATGCAAGGAAATTCAAATGTTTAAGAAAAGAAATAGATCCAGTGAATGATTGAGGGAGATTAAGGGTACTCCTCTCACTTATGTCATTTACTTTGATGGCAGTCAGCTGTTAACTTTCTCTTTGAAAAAGTCCACTAAATTTTGCTCAAATGTTATATCAACAAAAATATAGAAATCTGACCACTGCAAAGTAAGAGAGTTAATATCCCATATATCATGTCTTCTACTTTCTCCTCTTTCAAGTCACACCATCTCATCCTCAGGAAGTAATCTGTGTCCATTCCAAATTTTTTTGCATTGTATAGATAGAAAGTTTAGCTATTAGAAATTCATGAATGAAAACAACAGTTATTCCAAAATTTTTTATTCAGTTTTAACTGCAAGCAACTGAAAAGTAAATTTCTGGGTTGAATTAGTTCTCATAATGTAGGCATGAATGTGTGTGTGTGTGTGTGTGTGTGTGTGTGTGTGAAAGTTAGATTGTATTCCCAGAAGGGTTTCTTCATTTATCAGTACTAAACTGTATCAGTTAGTTCTGACCAGATAATCTGAACTGGGAACCACTTCTTTCCTATGAAATAAGGGTTTTTGTGACATCCATTTTCCTTGATATTTGATATCTGAAAGCTGTTTGCAAGCATTATGATTCTAAAAGGGGAAAAAGACACTATAGTCCAGGTTGCTTACTATGGATACCAGACCAAACTAAATAAAGCAAATAACCTTAGAATATAGCCTGCCTTGCATTTTGAATTTCTTTCACAGGCTAATTGTACACTATTTCAAAGTCCGATTGTTTTTGTACAGCAAAACAACTGTTTGAAGATGTATACATATATTGTATTTAATTTATACTTTAACATATATTGGTCAACCTCCATCTTGGGGGGGAAAGGAGAGGAAAAATTAGAACAAAAGGTTTGGCAATTGTCAATGTTGTAAAATTACCCATGCATATATCTGGTAAATAAAAACTATTAAAAAAAGAAGAAGAAGGAGAAGGAGAAGGAGAAGGAGAAGGAGAAGGAAAAGGAGAAGGAGAAGGAGAAGGAAGGCTGCTTGTCCAGAGAGGTGTTAAAAAGTGGTTCAGTCCATTGAGCTGCTTCACCACAACTAAATGGTAAAATTAATATATGTATACATATATATATACATATATATATATTCTTTTTCTGAAATGATATGTTTCTGTAATAATCAAAACAGGGTATATCTTATGCTTATTTTTTCAAAATAAAAACAATATCAAACCTTATATCCCTGTCAAAGGGGCATTACTTACAGTGCTCTCTAAGTATTTTTGATAGAAAATATTCATTTCTTTTAGAAGTGAATATTTTGGGGATCTTTGGCATAGTTAATATCCCACTGCTTTCACCATCACTTCATCCTCAAGTATAGTATTACCAATACCAAAGACTGTATATTTTAAAAAGTCTTGAGATTTCAACACTCTTTTAATTATAACCTTGTGTTTATAGACTTATTCTCCCCCCCCCCCGGCCTTGCTTTTATTTTTCTAGTTCAGCTACAAATTTCCATGTTTGGTTTCAGTATGAAATTACTTTTGGGAGAGAGAAGAGAACATGGATGACAAATGGGAGAGAGTAAAACAACTGAAACATCCCATTAACTATTTTAAATTCTGAAACCATAAGAGGACAGAAGGAAAATAGAAGACTGCTTCTATTTCATGGATGGGAGAACTATTATTTTTTTCCTCAATAGTTTAAAAAGTAAAAAACATAACTTTTTTTTCTTTCAAAACTATATTGTATGATCCAAAATTGCAATCCCTGCCAATACAAGATAACCAATATTCCATTCTTTTCCTAGTAATCTCCCTAACAATAACAAAGCACATGACAGTTTCATTGGAAGTTCTGTGAAAATAAAAATATATTGTGTAATATATGAATGCATACATTCATTCATGAATGCCTAAAAATATTTGTATATACATATATACATATGTGTATAAATTCTAAAATAATAGCATTTAAAAATGATTAGCATAGCTCCTTCTCTAACTCTTTGTCCTGTATGCATTGAGGGGCCAATGATAAATGGAAAAGGAAAGGATGTTTGTGATGCAATAATGGTGGTAGATGACATGGAATCCCATCTCAAAGTGGGAGCTCCTTTAATAGTTACCTCTATTTCACTTTTCCTATTAGCCCTGATTCTCTTTCTTGCTCTCATTCTTACTCCCTCTTTTTCTTCTTTTTATCTTTACAAAATCTATACCTTTAAAAGATATAGAGAAAAATTAAGACAAAACCGAACAACCATTTGAAAAATAAGAATGCTTGTTTTCTCTTAAATCAGTTAGCTTGATTAATGATTTCATGTTCTGATACCCAAAAATGCAATACAAATTGAAATGAAGAAAGGGCATGACCCATCAAAAATACCACTGGATGGACAAATAAAGTCATTCTCATGTCCCACAATGATATTTATAGGTTATGCAGGACACTAGTACTTATATGAGAAACTTGTGATTTGGGGCAAACTAGAATTTTAAGAAATTGTGATTAAGTTTTCAAACTCTACACTGTTTGAAGGCAGAAACAGTTTTGGTTTGTATTGTCTTGTTTTTGTCTTAATATCCCCAGCACCTAGTATGGTGTTTTATATGTAACAGGTACTTAATAAGTGCTTGTTATAATTAAATGACAGTATGTATTTTAAAATTATATTCACAATGACACATAAAACTGAATTCATTTTGATAGTTTTCATTAAATATAGTCTTTTATCCTAGAAAGAGGGAAAACTGCATCTTAGTTAAATTTTAGTTGCTAAGTCATTGTATAACATCATCAATAACCTTGGTAAAATATAACTGTGAATGAAGTCATTCAATATCATTCTGCAATTTGCGCTCATTTAGAAAATATTCCTGAAGCACCATAAATGTTCCCAGAAGATGAAAGGATGATTCTCTGTGGAGTAGCATTCTAGTAGCTGAATTGTATCAAGTAATGGATACTTCCATTAAATCATAAATTTCAAACCATAGGATTTCTCAACATAAAATTACTTTCTTGGAGACAAGGACAACAAACTAAGCTTTGAACATCTCTTTTATATCTCTGAGTTAGAATTCACTCCATGCTTAATTTAGTGGAATATAGGAAGAATAAATTGATAACATAATTTTTTTAGTTCCCTAGGAAAAGTATTAAATAAATGATGTTATTAATACTTTATTGAAACAAAATATGAAAACAAAATATTGAAAAAATATTCAATGATGGAAAATATTTTACATGTTCTTTTAGTACAGTGTTCTGACAATATCAAATCAATCATTGGATACAGGTCAGAAATTTAGCTAAAATTTTTGAAGAAAAACTGAGTTCTTTAAGATGTATAAAATGATTTTATAATGTATTTGTAATGTATAAGTAAATCCATAAAAGCCAGTGACATTATCTTTTCTGTTTTTTAAAGATAAGGATCATACAAAAAGATATACCACTAGCAAATTATTTTTCTCAGATTTTTTTCCTGTGACTCATGATTAAATTTAATGTTTAGGCCAAAATGTTCTCTTTATCAATATCTATAAACAGATTTTTTCCTACCTTTTTGTTAACAGCAAACGAGAAAGTAAAATAATTTCTCATTGTTTACCTTGAAAAATGAAGTGCTCC
The DNA here is from genome assembly GCF_048593235.1 of Sminthopsis crassicaudata. Taxonomy (NCBI): domain Eukaryota; kingdom Metazoa; phylum Chordata; class Mammalia; order Dasyuromorphia; family Dasyuridae; genus Sminthopsis; species Sminthopsis crassicaudata. The sequence goes on along the minus strand of NC_133620.1, from coordinate 392,464,169 downwards.
ATACTTTCTTTGAAAGGTTGGATGTGCTCCTCTAAGGACATCTGATAAACTTTTCCTGCTTCAGTTTCACAGGCTGAAAGTAACATAAGAATTGTAGAATGATTAATAAATGAAGTAAAATATTTTCAAAAACTTATTATCTAATGTTATATCTAATGTTATCTGGCTTTAGTTTTATTTTTTACTCATTTTGCTGAATCATTTTAATAGGGAAAAACAATTTGAGTGGAGTCATATGCAAGGATTCATTTAGTGGGATATTCACATTGTCTCAAAAGCAGTAAAGTGTGTGTATGTGTGTGTGTGTGTGTGTGTGTGTGTGTGTGTGTGTGTGTGTGTGTGTGTGTGTGTGTACAGAAAGAAAAGGTAAATGTATTTTCACTCATTCGGGGGGAAAAAACAATTGTTGATTCTTTCTCCATTAAAAAAATGATCTAATCCAAAAATTTCTAAGCAGAATCTAGTATGAAAAAGAATTTTATATAATTTTATAATTCCTATGTTGAGGAAAATAAAAATTACCACTGAAAAAAGCTCTGAATTAAGATTTGCTATTTTCATGATAGTATAAAAGCAAAAAACTCAAAATCACATGTACCTTGATAGCCAATAGCTCAAATCAATGAATAACTTATATAGTATTTTATTAAGCAAAACTTTTGAAGTAAAGATACTAATCATCCCAGAGACTTAAGTACCTTAGATATCTAAGTCTCTCACAGAAATTTCAAGGCAAAAGGACTTCCACTAGGTGATGTAATTTTCTTTCTAATTTAACAAAGGAATTTAGAAGGTAGAAGGGAAAAAAGGTTTTGTATTAATATAACATTCTCCATAATATAGAAAAGGAGCATTGTAGTATAGTCTGAATTGAGGCAATCATAACTACAATTCTGATGCCTCATTTGTTTGGAAAATGATAACTGACATAGTTTGACCTACAAACAAGAATCAGATATAGAATAGCAACTAATTTTAAGACCAAACATTGTTTGTATTGGCTTTCTATTGCATATTATAAAGTGAATAGAATAAGAGTTTATCTTGAAGCCCAGAATGTTTAGTTTTGAGAAATGAAAGCTTAGTTGGGGTATGAGAAGGAGGATATGATCATGTTCTTCAAATATTTGAAGGATTTTCAAGTGAAATTTTATTTTTGTTCTGTTAAAGAACCCTACCAAGTGTGGAAGTTACAAGGCAGAGTTTGACTGATTATAAGGCTGATTTTTCCAGCCAATAAATCAAATCTAATTGCCAATTTGATAATCTCTTCATCAATGGAAATAGTCCAATGAGCTTGAGTGAATAATTGTCAGATATTGTGAAAATGGATCATATTCCTAGAAGGATGAAAGTGATTAGGTGACATTTAGTTACAAGGAACACTCATCCCCCCCCCAAAGAGATCAAAATCATATAAAAACAGTTTGGGGTACATATCATTCCTGTTGTCTTGCCTATACCTTGAATTTTGCTGAAGATCTTTTCAATGATAATATTTTAGTATTTTAAGTACAGTAATTAATTATTTGATCCATTCATGCAAAAACTGCTAAATATAAAGTGTAGAATATTAAATGTATAAGAACAACATGTCCTTTCCTTTTAACATGCAGAGCAAACAGTCGGGTTTGAGTATTCAACAGTTTGTGCCTAGAATATTACAATATTATTATTTTGAAAATTTTATAGTTTTTATTTTTATTTTTTGAATTTTTGTTTTCCTAATTATACATAAAAGCAATTTTAACAATCTTTTTTTCAAAATTTTCACTTGCTTCCATTTTTCTCCCTTTTTCTCCTATCTTACTTTCTCCTGTCTCCTTTCTTACTTCAAAGGGCAAGAAATTTGATACAGATTGTACATGTGTAGCCATGCAAAATAATTTCCAAATTAGTCATGTTGCTAAGAAAAAAAACAGATAAAAACAAACAAACAAAAAATAAAGTTTAAAAAGTATGCTTTTTTTGCCTTCTCAGACTCCATCAGTTTTCTCTCTGGAAATGGATAGCAGTTTTTATCATAAGGCTCTAAGGATTATCGTGGATCATTGTATTTCTGAGAATAGGTAAGTCATTCATGATAATTATGCCATGTTGCTGTTAATATGTACAATTTTTTCCTGGTTGGTTATTTTCACTTAAATTTGCAACAGTTAGTATAGATATTCTCATGTTTTTTCTGAATACAAACCTCTCATAATTTCTTATAGCATAGTAAAATTCCATATACCACAACTGCCTTAGTCAGTCTCCAATTAATGGATATCCTCTTACTTCCCAATTCTTTGTCACCACAAAAAGTTATCAATATTTTTAGTTGTTGTTAATATTTTTGTACATAAAAATCTTTTTAGGATACAGATCTAATACTGATATTGCCAGGTCAAAGGGTATGCACAATTTTATAGCCTTTTGTGTTTTTCTCTCCAATGCTCTCCAGAATGTTCACAGTATCATAAAACAGTATATAAGTGTCCTAATTTTTCCATATCTCATTCAACATTTTTCATTTTCCTTTTCTACAATATTAGGCAACCTGATATGTATCAATGGTATCACAGAGTTGTTTTAATTTGAACTTCTCTAATCAAAAGTGACTTGTACATTTTTATATAACACAGAAAACATTGATGTATTCTTCTGAAAAATGCCTGTTCATATCCTTTATCAACTAGGGAATGAGATATTATTGTAAATTAGACTCAGCTCTCTACTTTTGAAAAATGAGGTCTTTATTAGAGGCAATTGCTGTAATTCACCCTTATCCCTAGTTTTTTTGCTTTCCCTCTAATCTTGTTACATTAATTTTGTTTATGTAAAACTTTTTTTTTAGTTTAATATAATCCATAGATCTGACAGGTAAAATATTCCATGCTGCCCTAATTTGCTTATGATATTACCCTTTTTTTGTCTAAATCATGTGTCCATTTTGACTTTATCTTGGTATATGGTATGAAATGCATACTTAGTTTCTGTTAAAATGTTTTCCTCTTTTCCCAGTAATTTTTTTCAAATAGTAAGTTCTTGTCCTAAAAGCTTGGATTTTTAGGTTTACCAAACACAATTACTATTATTATGGTCATTTATTACTGTAAAATGTGTACCTAATAAATTCTACTGATCAACCAATCTATTTCTTAGCCAGAATCATATTGTTTTGAAGAATTATTGCTTTATAATACAGTTTGAGATATGGTACTACCAGGCCTCTCTCCTTTACATTTTTTTCATAGATTCCCTTGAAAAATATTCTTGATCTTTTGTTCTTCAAGATAAATTTTTTTTATTTTGACTCTAAAAGATAATTTTTTGGTAGCTTAATTGATATGGCACTAAATAAATAAATTAATTCAATAGAATTGGCATTTTTATCATACTGGTTTGGTCTACCCATGAGCAATAAATATTTCTCCAATTGTGCAATTATGGCTTTATATGCATGAAAAGTATATTATACATGTATTCATATAGTTCCTGGATTTCTTCTGGCATGTAGGCTCCCAAGTCATATTATCTTTTGAGGGGAGAGGCAATTGGAGTTAAGTGTCTGAGGCCAGACTTGATTCAGGTCCTCCTGACTGCAGGGCCACTGCTCTATTCACTGCATCATCTAGTTCCTACATTGTCTATAATTATGTTAAGTGGAATTTCTCTTTCTATGCCTAGCTGCTTTATTTTGTTGGTAAAATGTAGAAATTCTGTTTGTGGAAATCCACAATTTCTATCTTGAATTATTGCTGAAGTTGTTAATTATTTCAACTAGTTTTTTGATTGTTTCCCTAGGATTCTGAGTATACTATTATATCATCAACATGGAAAATTATTTTAGTACATATTAGATAAAAATGGTGATAATGAATACCTTTGCTTCAATCTTAATCTTACTGGGATCAAGCTTTTCCCCTTCACAGATAAAGCTTGATGATGGTTTTAGATACATGGTATTTATCATTTTAAGAAAACTATTCCCATGCTTTCTAGTGTTCTGAACAGGAACAAGTGTTGTATTTTGTCAATAGCTTTTTTTGCATCTATTAAAATAATGATATAGTTTTTTGTGGATTTTGTTGTTGGTATGATCAATTATATTGATAGTTTTTCTAATATTCCATCAATTCTACAATCCCACCTAGTCCTATAGTATAAAGTTTGTAATATGTTACTGTAAAATTCTTGTAGTTTCTGCTTTTACATAGTTTAAATTTTAACCTGTTTCTCCTTCTCTTCTCTTTCCCTAATATAAAGCCATTCCAAATAACAAATATATTTTAAAGAAGACAAAAGAAAGAAAAGAAAATAATCAGCAAAATAATCAATGCACTGAGGAAAAAAATGTGAAAACATAGATAATTCACAACCATGAAACTTCTACATCTGCAAAGAAATAGGACTGAGGGATCTTACATCTATTCCTTATAATTCACAACATTTTTTTTCTTATATTTTGTGGTGATTGCTCTTTCAATTTACATTGTTGTAGTGATTGTACATACTATTTCCTTGCCCCCAGTTACTTTAATCAGTATCAGTCTATGTAAATGTTCCTATGCTTCTCTATAATAAACATATTTGTAGCTTTTTTCAACACAGTAATACATTCATATACATACTTTTTTGTAACAATTCTTCAATCAATGAGGAACTATTTTCCCTTCAGTTCTTAGTTATCATAAAAGTACTTTTGTAAATATTTTGGTTTATTTGGGGACTTTCTTATTTCATGATCTTATTAGACATATATCTTAGACGTGAAATCACTAGGTGAAAAATATGACATTTCAATAATTCAAAATTGCTTTCCAAAATGGATTTTTATTAAAATTTTAATTTAAAAACATTTGCATAGATAATTTTCAACATTCACTCTTTCAAAACTTTGTGTTCCAATTCTATTTCTCTTTCTCCCCATCTCCTTTCCTAGATAGCAAGTAATCCAATATATGTTGAACATATGTGATTCTTCTATACTTATTTCCACAATTATGCTGCACAAGAAAAATTAGATAAAAATTTTAAAAAAGAGAATGAAAACAAAATTTAAGCAACAACAAAAAAGTGAAAATACTATGTTGTGATTCACACTTAGTCCCCACAGTCTGAGTGTAGATGCTCTTTTCAACATAAGACCACTGAAACTAGCCTGAATCACCTCACTGTTGAAAAGAGCCATGTCTGTCAGAATTAATCATTGTATAAATATGTTGTTGAGTGTATAATATTCTTCTACTTCTACTCACTTCATTTAGCATCACTTCTTGTAAGTTCCCTAGGTCTCTCTGAAATTATTCTGCTGATCATTTCTTATAAATCATAATGTGCAATTACATTAATGTACATAGCTTATTTAGCCATTACTTAGCCATTATCCAACCGATAAGCATCCACTCTCAGACTCTAGTTTCTTGCCACCACAAAAAAGGCTGCTACAAACATTTTTGCACACATATTTCCTTTTCCCTTTTTATGATCTCTTCGGGGATACAGGCCCTTAGGCTGGATCAAAGGGTATGCACAATTTAATAGCATTTTGGGTATGGTTCCATATTGCTCTCCAGGATGGTTGGGTCAGTTCACAATTCCACCAACAATGTATTCATGTCCCATTTCCCCATATCTCCTCCAACATTCATCATCATCTTTTCTTGTCATAGCCAGTCTGAGAGGTGTATAATAGTATCTCAAATTTGTCTTGATTTGCATTTCTCTGATCAATAATGAATTATAGCATTTTTCATGACTATAAATGGTTTTAATTTCTTCATCTGAAAATTGTTCATATTCTTTGACCACTTATCAATTGGAGAATGGCTTGAATTCTTATAAATTAGAGTCAATTATATTTTAGAAATGAGGACTTTAACAGAACTCTTGCATGTAAAATTTTTTCCTAGTTTATTGCTTCCCTTCTAAATTTGTCTGCACTGGTTTTGTTTGTGCAAAAACTTTCTTATTTAATATAATCAAAAATATACATTTTGCATTCCACATTGTACTCTATTTCTTCTTTGGCCATAAATTTTTCTTTTCCCACAGATCAGAGAGATAGACTATCCTTTTTTTCTTCTAATTTCCTTATAGTACCACTTTTTATGTTTAAATCATGAAGCCATTGCAAACTTTTTTTGGTATAAGGTGGTAATTTGTGAGTCAATGCCTAGTTTCTGTTATACTAATTTCCAAGAATATGGTTTAATATTCACAACATCCCATCCAGGCAAATGCATACATGTGCCTACCTTCAAACAGTATTTCCAAAAAGAAATATTCTTAAGTTTTTATTACATTTGACAATTATCATAAATCTCAAATCAGTAAAGAGAAGCTTATTTCTCAGAGAAAAAGATAGCTATGACTAGAATGTCTCAAGATGCTCCAAATTATTATTATTATTATTATTTTATTATTTTTATTATTATTATCATTTGCTTTTTACTGAGGCAATTGGGGTTAAGTGACTTGCCCAGGATCACACAGCTAGGAATTGTTTAGTGTCTGAGACCAGATTTGAACTCATATCCTCCTGACTTCAGGGATGATACTCTATCCACGGTGCCACTTAGCTGTCCTGCTTCAAATTGATTTAAGTTAATAGGATTAAACTTGTTTTGGGGACAAAATAGCAAAGTACATCAGGTTGTCATTCAAGCCACATTTTAACTGAAAAAGAAATTTAGGTAAAGAAAATATACTAAAAACCCTTTAGAAGAATTTTCCTAGCTTCCTAACTGTCATTTTCTAATAAGTACTTTGATGTCAGAGTGAAAAAAAAGTCAAATTGGCTAATTAGCTTTCAGTATAGAAATCACAAAGCAGATATTTCAGTGAGCTTTTATATAGATCTATGTTAAATGGTTTTTATTATCCCCAAGTCATATATTTTCACAGATATTCCTTTTAAACCTTTAAATTAGCATCCTTAAAAGTCAATCAATACTTATTTGTATCTTCAAGATCTCTAACTTGCATCAGTGCAGGCATTTAATTTACTGATGGATCCAAAGAAATGTTTGGAATAAGAATAAATCAAGTTCTCAAGTGCTTTAGAAAACTAAGAGAGTTAAAGACAAAGAAGAATCATACCTAAATTTTTCAAGTCTATACTTGTTTTCTCTGATGAAGGCCTCATTTTTTCTAATGTGTAAGGAAGAGTCTAATTTATAAAAATAAAGGCCTTTTCCAATGAAAAGTGATCACAAGATATGAATAATTTTCAAATAAACTAAACTATTTATAGCCATATTAAAAAACTTAATTCATTAATGATTGAATAAATGCATATTAAAACAATTTTGACAATGCTACCTCATATCTATTAGATTGACTAATGGGGCAGAAAAGGAAAATAACAAATGTTGGAGGAAATGTGGAAACAATGAGATATTAATGCATTGTTGGTGGAATTGTGAATGGATTCAACCATTCTTTAGAGCAATCTGGAACTATGCCCAAAGAGCTACATAATCATGTTTACCTTTTGACCCAGCAATATCACTATTAGGCATAAATACCAAAAGAGATTTTTAAAACAGGAAAAGATCTTTTACATACAAAAATATTTGTAGCACCTCTTTTCTCAGGACAAAGAATTGGAAAATTAAATTCAAAAATTTTACATCCCTTCCCAAGATCAAGATATATGAAAAGGAAGTTCGAATATAGGCTTCTCATTTTATACAATTCTATAAGACTTGCAAAGCATTCTCCACACATAAATTCTGTGTATTAAATTGTGGAAGTTCTTGAATTTAATTTTCCACCTCTTTTCTTTCAAGCAAATATATATTCATTAGGCAAAACATGTGAATCTTTATGTTATTTGTGACACACATACATATTGCAAAGTTATGTTTAAATATTTTTATTTTATGTAAAGTGTGTCATCTCTGCCAGGATTATAAACTGATTACATAGGAAGCATTTAAAAAATGCTTGTTGACTGATCTCTTGAAAGCAGAGGATTCTTTTTTTTTTGTACCTAGATTTTTATTTTTTTGTCTAAAATACAGAACTGGAATTTATTGACAGATCCTCTGACCAGAAATTCTATACATTCATATTAACTGACATCATTTTGGCTATAATTACCAAATCCCCATTAAGCCTTTGTTTTGATCTTAAACTTCCTTAAAAATTGGGGATAGACTCTATTTTTGTCCACCTGCATTTTTGATTTCCTTCACAGGCTAATTGTACACTATTTCAAAGTCTGATTCTTTTTGTACAGCAAAATTACTGTTTGGACATGTATACATATATTGTATTTAATTTATTTTACTTTAACATATTTAACATGTATTGGTCAACCTGCATTTGAGGGAGGAGGTGGGGAGAAGGAGGGGGAAAATTGGAATAAAAGGTTTGGCAATTGTCAATGCTGTAAAATTACCCATGCATATATCTGGTAAATAAAAAGCCATAAAAAAAGATGAGAAACCAAAAACCAAAAAAAAATTGGGGGTAGAGGAGAATCATAAATTCAGTAAATTGTTGCTAATTCAGAAGCCAAATCTTTCTACTAAATAGATTTTTAAAAATAAGGTAGATAAAATATTTTTGCCATTTTTCTTCTGTCTTACAATTTAAACAGATTATTATCGCCAGCTTTTTTTTTATTATTTCTTACTCCTGAATAGACACTAATCAATTAACAAGCATTTACTTTCTTTGCCTATAATCAGCATATGTTTGTTATTCATCCTTTATTTGGTAATGTCTTGACTTTCACATGAATTGGATTTTTTTTTTCTTTCTTCAGTTCATTTTTTTTATTATAGCTTTTTATTTACAAGATATATGCATGGGTAATTTTTCAGCATTGACAATTGCAAAACCTTTTGTTCCAATTTTTCCCCTTGTTCCCCCCACTCCCTACCCCAGATGGCAGATAGATGCATATATGTTAAATATGTTAAAGTATATGTTAAATATAATATATGTATACATATCCATACAGTTATTTTGCTGCACAAGAAGAATTGGACTTTGAAATATTGTACAATTAACCCGTGAAGGAAATCAAAAATGTAGGCAGACAAAATTAGAGGGATTAGAAATGCTACATAGTGGTTCACACCCATTTCCCAGAGTTCTTTCACTGGGTGCATCTGGCTCTATTCATTATTGAACAAATAAATGGAACTGATTTGTTGAAGTGAGCCACATCCATCAGAATTGATCATCACATAGTCTTGTTGTTGAAGTATATAATGATCTCCTGGTCCTGTTCATTTTACTCACCATCAGTTCATGTAAATCTTTCCAGGCCTTTCTGAAATCATCCTCGTGGTCATTTTTTATAGAACAATAATATGCCATAACATTCATATACAATTTATTCAGCCATTCTCCATTTGATGGGCATCCACTCAGTTTCCAGTTTCTGGCCACTACAAAGAGGGCTGCCACAAACATTTTTACACATACAGGTCCTTCTCCCTTCTTTAAGATCTCTTTGGGATATAAGCCCAGTACTGCTGGATCAAAGGGTATGCACAGTTTGATATCTTTTTGATATGGCTGGATGTATTCACAATTCCACCAACAATGTATCAGTGTCTCAGTTTTCCCTCATCTCCTCCAACATTCAGCCATATCTTTTCCTATCATCCTAGCCAATCTGACAGGGGTGTAGATATTAATGCATTACATATAGTGGTATCTCAGAGTTGTCTTAATTTGTATTTCTCTGATTAATAATGACTTGGAGCATCTTTTCATATGGCTAGAAATAGTTTCAATTTCTTCATTTGAAAACTGTCTGTTCAAATCCTTTGACCATTTATCAATTGGAGAATGGCTTGATTTCTTATAAATTAGAGTCAATTCTCTATATATTTTGGAAATGAGGCCTTTATCAGAACCTTTGACTGTAAAAATGTTTTTCCAGTTTGTTTCCCTTCTAACCTTGTCTGCATTAGTTTTGTTTGTACACAAGTTTTTCAATTTAATATAATCAAAATTTTCTATTTTATGATCAATAATGATCTCTTGTAATGTTCTGTTCTCTAAATTGTAATCGTTCTCTGGGGCAGATTTCTTGAGGAGCTTTTGGAGGCAGCTTTGGCTTCAGTTCAGTTCAATAATCCCAAATCCAGCCAGGAGTTTACTTTACTGTCTCTTTCCAAATCTTATCTCCTTTACTTGGAGCTTGGCTAGTATTCTGGAGGCCTTCCTCTCTCCTTGGATCCCAAGAGCTCTTGTCCAAATGTCTCCAGCCAATACAAAGGTACAAATGGGGATGAATCCTGAATCTTCCTCCCAGAACATGGGTTTGTGGGTTTCTGCCTTATGAATCTCCCGGAAGTCAATTCTAGTTGTGAATCTTCCAAAGTCCCAAAGCAGGCTTTTCCTTTCCTCCTTATATATCTCTGTAAAGGTGTGAAGTCTAATGTGTGAATCAATGAGTGAACTCCTCTAAAGGTATGAACTCCTTAAAGGTGTGAACTAAGTACATTACCTTGTCCCAAGTTCTGGCCCATAACATCTCCTTGTAGGATCAGATCAATCATACTGAATCATGATAAATTAGACAACTGACTTAGCACCTTGCACCAATCCTAACAATCTCTAGTTCTTCTTTGGTCACAAATTCCTTCTTCCTCCATAGGTCTGAGAGGTAAACTATCCTATGTTCTAATTTATTTTCGATCTCATTCTTTATGCCTAGATCATGAACACATTTTGACCTTATCTTGGTGTACAGTATTAAATGTGAATCAATGGCTAGTTTCTGCCATACTAATTTCCAATTTTCCCAGCAGTTTTTGTCAAAGAGTGAATTTTTATCTCAAAAGCTGGGTTCTTTTGGTTTGTCAAACACTAAATAATTAAAGTTATTGACTATTTTGTACTGTGAACCTAAACTATTTCACTGATCAACTAGTGTATTTCTTAGCCTATACCAAGTGGTTTTTATTAACCACTGCTTTATAATATAGTTTTAGATCTGGTACAGGTAGGCTACCTTCATTTAATTTGTTTTTTATTAGTTCCCTTGAAAGTTTTGACCTTTTGTTCTTCCAGATGAATTTTGTTTTGTTTTTTTTTTCTAGGTCATTAAAATAATTTTTGGGGGGAGTCTGATTGGTATAGTACTAAATGAATAGATTACTTTAGGTAGTACTGTCATCTTTATTTTATTTGCTCGACCTACTCAACAGCACTTAATCTTTTTCCAATTAGTTAGATCTGATGTTATTTGTATGGAAATTGTTTTGTAATTTTGCTCATATAGTTCCTGACTTTCCCTTGACAGATAGATTCCCAAATATTTTATACAACTGGCAGTTACTTTAAATGGAATTTTTCTTTGTAACTCTGTTGGATTTTATTAGTGATATATAAGAATCCAGAAGACTTATGTGGGTTTATTTTGTATCTTGCAACTTTGCTAAAGGTATGGATTGTTTCTAATAACTTTTTAGTAGAATCTCTGGGGTTCTCTAAGTACACCATCATATCATCTGCAGAGTAATAATTTGGTTTTTTCATTAGCTACTTAATTCCTTTAATCTCTTTCTCAACTCTTTTTGCTGAAGCTAGCATTTCAAATACAATATTGAATAATAATGGTGATAATGGGCAACCTTGTTTCACTCCTGATCTTATTGGGAATGGTTCCAGTTTATCCCCATTACATATGATGCTTACTGATGGTTTTAAATAGATGCTACTGATTATTTTAAGGAAAATTCCATTTATTCCTATGCTCTCAAGTGTTTTTAATAGGAATGGATGTTGGGTTTTATCAAATGCTTTTTCTGCATCCATTGAGATAATCATATGGTTTTTGTTAATTTGGCTATTGATATAGTCAATTATGCTAATAGTTTTCCTAATATTGAACCAGCCCTGCATTCCTGGTATAAATCCTACTTGGTCATGGTGTATTATCCTAGGGATGATTTTCTGTAATCTTTTTGCTAATATTTTATTTAAGATATTAGCATCAATATTCATTAGGAAGATTGGTCTATAATTTTTTTTCTCTGTTTTCAATCCACCTGGTTTAGGTATCAATACCATATCTGTGTCATAAAAGGAATTTGGTAAGTGTCCTTCATTCCCTATTTTTTTCAAATAGTTTCTATAACATTGGAGTTAATTGTTCTTTAAATGTTTGATAAAATTCACATATAAATCCATCTGGTCCTGGGGATTTTTCCTTAGGGAGTTGATTAATAGCTTGTTCTATTTCTTTTTCTAAAATGGGACTATTTAAGCAATTTACTTCCTCCTCTGTTAATCTGGGAATCCTATATTTTTGAATGTAGTCATAGATTTATTGGCATAAAGTTGAGCAAAGTAACTCCTAATTATTGCTCTAATTTCCTCTTCATTCGTGGAAAGTTCTCCCTTTTCATTTTTAAGACTAACAATTTGATTTTCCGCTTTCCTTTTTCTAATCAGATTTGCACAATTTTATTTTACTGTTTTTTATAAAACCAACTCTTAGTTTTATTTATTAATTCAATAATTTATTTTACTTCCAATTTTATCAATTTCTCCTTTTAATTTTTAGAATTTCAAGTTTAATATTTTATTGGGGGGAGTTTAATTTGGTCTTTTTCTAGCTTTTCAAGTTGTAAGCCCAATTTATTGATCTTCCCTTCCTCTCTTTTATTCAAGTAAGCCTCTAAAGATATAAAATTTCCCCTTATTACCGCTTTGGCTGCATCTCACAAATTTTAGCAAGTTGTCTCATTGTTGTCATTCCCTTGGGTGAAATTTTTAATTGTGTCTATGATTTGCTGTTTTACCCAATCATTCTTTAGGATGAGATTGTTTAATTTCCAATTACTTTTAACCCTAGCTTTTTGTTGAATGTAGTTTTTATTGCATTGTGATCTGAAAAAGAATGCATTTACTATTTCTGCCTTTCTGCATTTAATTTTGAGGTCCTTATGTCCTAATATGTGGTCAATTTTTGTATAGGTTCCATGAATTGCTGAGAAGAAAGTGTACTCCTTTCTGTCTCCATTCAGTTTTCTCCAAAGATCTATCATACCTAACTTTTCTTTTTTTTAAATTAATTTTATAATTATAAAAATTTTTTGACAGTACATATGCATGAGTAATTTTTTTATAACATTATCCCTTGTATTCATTTTTCCAAATTTTTCCCTCCCTCCCTCTACTCCCTCCCCTAGATGACAGGCAATCCCATACATATTACATGTGTTACAGTATAACCTAGATACAATATATGTGTGTAAATCCAATTTTCTTGTTGCACATTAAGGATTGGATTCCAAAGGTATAAGTAACCTGAGTAGAAAGACAGTAGTGTTAACAGTTTACATTCAATTCCAGTGTTCCTTCTCTGGATGTTGTTGTTTCTGTCCATCATTGATCAACTGGAAGTGAGTTGGATCTTCTTTATGTTGAAGATATCCACTTCCATCAGAATATATCTTCATACAGTATCATTGTTGAAGTGTGTATAGTGATCTCCTGGTTCTGCTCATTTCACTCAGCATCAATTCATGTAAGTCTCTCCAAACCTCTCTGTATTCATCCTACTGCATACCTAACTTTTCTAATATTCTATTTACCTCTTCTTATTATTTCTTATTTCTTATTCCTTATTTCTTATTTGTTTTGTGGTTTAATTTATCTAATTCTGAGATTGCAAGGTTGAGATCTCCCACTATTATAGTTTTGCTGTCTATTTCTTCTTGCAACTTTCTTAACTTCTCTTTTAGGAAGTTAGATGCTATACCACTTGGTTCATATATGTTTAATATTGATATTGCTTCATTGTCTATGCTACCCTTTAGCAAGATATAATTTCCTTCTTTAACCCTTTTAATTAGATCAATTTTTGCTTTTGTTTGATCAGAGATAAGGATGGCTACCCCTGCTTTTTTCACTTCATCTGAAGCATAATGGATTTTGCTCCAGCCTTTTTATCTTTACTTTGTATGTACAACCCTGCTTTTAATGTTTTTCCTGTAAACAACATATTGTAAGGTTCTGGTTTTTGATCCAGTCTGCAATCCACCTCTGAAAGCAAAGGATTCTGAGGTTGTCGTTGTTTTTTTTTTTTTTTAATGGATATAATTTCTGTCCTTTAGAATTTTATATTATGTTGAATATCTCACTTCTTCTCTTATCTTCCATATTTCCTATGTATGATAAAATATTATGCATATAGCCACTTAAAATTAAAATAATGAAAATTTAGGAGAGACTTTAGAAGCTACCTAAGGTGCCTTTTTGCCTACACTATAATAATCCATTCTACAATTTATCTGAGACATTGTTATTCAGACACTATATGAACTTATTTCATTTTTGGTATGGACTATTAAATAAGTCTTGTTCAATATATGGAAAGCATTATAAGAAAGTTCTTTGCATAATGTTTACATACAATAAATTATATGGACTTTATAGTAGGAAACATTTGGGGAATATACAGTTTTTGGTTTTTGGAATGAATACTAATTTTAAAAAATATTTTACTTAAGTTACCAGATCAAATTAAATTAGCACTTTAAAGGAACTCAATAGTTTCTGATGTGGCTTCTACCATTTTTAAAAGAAAGTTCTTCCCAATATTGAGTTAAATGGTATATCTCCAAAACACCTACTGACACCAATTCTGTCCTCTAAAACATAAAATAAGGCTTACTATTTTTTCCATGAGAAAACTTAATCATTGTGCTCCTCTTGAGTTTATTTTCCTGCAAGACAAACATTCCCAGCTGCCTCAAGTTCATCATGTGAAATAGTTTGTAATCCTCTCAACATCCTGGCCATTCTTCTCTGAATGTTCTTTACTTTGTAAATGTATTTCTCCAATTGCAATGTATATAACTAAATAGAAGTTACAATATATGGTCTGACCAGTGAAAAGAACCATAAGACTACTACTTTCTTTGATACTTTTTTAATGAACAGATAGCTCTGATCTGCAAAGTAAAAAGTTAAAAAAAAATAACATGCTATATGATCCATTCTAAAAATAAAAAAAAATCATAAATTCCACAAATACTATCTTACTATAAAGGCCATATAATTTCTTTTATGCAAAAACTATACAAAAGCTTCTCTCTTTCCATACATTGAACAAAACCTATTAAATAAGCTATAACATAAATAAAATCTGAAAAGGCAAATTTGAGTACTTAAATTTTAATATCAGATTTTTGTTCATGGAGCATTTGCTGACTTCAAGCTATTGTAATATATATATATATATATATATATATATATATATATATATATATATATATATATATAAAGAGAGAGAGAGACTATATAGATATATTCAAAATATATAGATATATTTCTTAATGATTCCAAATTCTGTAATCTTACAAAACATGTGGAGTCATTAGGAATATTTTGAAAGGCAGGAATAGGCTTCTAGGAAAATATGCATTGTGGTCAAATTCAAGTATTTTTTTAAATGCTTGGATTTGGCATTACTAGGTAATTCAAATCTTATAGGATTTTATTGTTTTTAAAGACATTTCTAGTACAAAAGGATTTTGTGCTAGAGGGCTAATATTGGAAACCACATGTACTTCAAATATCTTGGGTAATCTATCCAGGGGAGATAGAAAAACAACAACAACAATAAAACAACAACAAAAAAAAAAAAAACAGCAGCAGCAGCGACAAATAACAAACAAAATAAAAGTCTTTTAGGTGAACTTCTTAAAAATACATTTCTAAATATCATCCATAGCTAAAATATGACATATATTCCTATCATCGTGCTATTAATGCCACCACTATCACTTCACATTTTGAAAAGAAGCAGATTTTCATATAAAACAATGTACTTTTTTAGTTGAACTTGTCATTTTTACCAGTATCCTAGATCGATATGATTCATTGTTAAATATTATATTTTAAAATGTTCACTGTATTATTCACCTGTAAAGGGCAGGAACTTTGGAGAAGTATACTTGAAACAAGGTGTTCTCTCCTGCCTTCCTGTACTTTGGGAGAGACTGATTCAGACAAAGAGATTGAAGGAGATAATAAAGACTTTGGATTTTATCCCTGACTTATTCTCTTGGTGATTATTCTGTTGAAAACAATGCTGGTCATGAGACCTCCAGAAAGCTAACCAGAACATTCCACTCACCCTCCTCATTTTTTGTCCCAACCATTTTCTTCTTTTTGCTTGTGCTCATGCTCTGTATGGACTACAATATATCCCCATTATAGGACATATCTGTTATTATCCTTTTCCTTGTGTAATGTTGTATTCATTTACTTTTGTGCATGATGTTCTCCCTATAAGCATATAACCTTCTTCAGGGTTAGGGCTCTTTCATGTTTGACTTTTTACCTCTAGTTGTTATTCAGATATCTTGCCTTTCATATGTGATTAATAATATTTTCTTCGTTGAATTGAATTGAAGTCACAACTCACTTTTTCTGTTAGAATCTTCTGTGAATTTCTCAAGTAAAAATTCTATAGTAATTAGAATATTTGATTTGGATAGGGAATAGTATTAACTCTCATGGTTTCTGCTTGAATTATTAATTTCACCAAAAGACCACCGAGTTAAAGTTAAAGGCTGTTGCCTCTCTCTACATACCTGAAAGAATCAGACTCCATTCCCTTTGCCTAAAATGTTACAAAATGGAAATGTTACATAATCATCATATGAGTATTGTGATGGAGCTAACAGTATGAATGAAAAAAAGAGATGTGTGGTAAGTATGAAAAATATTCCCAGACACAAAATCTTTCCCTGACTATGAATAAGTGCACTGAACAGGATCTGAATAGCTAAATATGAAGTGCAGTGTTTTAAAATACAATGCTGAGTAGCTCATTTAAAGCACAGAATACATGAGATCAAGACTGTGTGATTTGGATTTGATTCATGGATTTGTCTCAAAATAGAGGGATGATGATTTCCTGAACAAATTTGGAGAACATCTAATAATAAGCAGTAAAAAAAAAGTTTTTCCTAGTATTCTGAAATATAATCAAAATAGTTTTCTATTTAAAATAAAACATGAAGCTTTTTTTGCAGTAGCAAGGAATTGGAAATTGAGTGGATGCCATCAGTTGGGGAATGGCTGAATAAGTTATGGTATATGAAATTAATAGAATATTATTTCATAAGAAATGATGAATAAGCTGATTTCAGAAAAGCCTGGAAAGACTTAACATGAGCTGATGCTGAATGAAGTGAACAGTAAGAAGATTATGTGATGGTCAACTGTGATGGACTTGGCTCTTTTCAATAATGAAGTGATTCAAGGAAATTCTAATAGACTTGTGCTAGAAAGAGCCATTTGCATCCAGAGAGAGAACTGGAGGTTGAATGTGGATCATACATAGTATTTTCACCTTTTTGTTGTTGTTGTTTGTTTGCATGTTTTGTTTTTCTTTCTTGTGTTTTTCCCCTTCAATTTGATTTTTCTTGTGCAGTATGATGAATATAAAAATATGTTTAGAACAATTAGATTTCTTGATATCTTGGGGAGGGGAAAAGAGAAAGATAAATATTTGGAACCTAAGGTTTTGCAAAGGTGAATGTTAAAAACTTTGCTTGCACATATTTAGAAAAATAAAATACCATTAAAATGTGAAAAAAGTATGAAGAAGAAAACTACTTATGCACTAACTACCATTTATATAGTGCTTTAAATTTAGTAAAACTGTTATATAATATGTAATATATAAATATATGTCTACACACATATACACATATCTATATATGTGTGTTTGTATAAAGTCAATCTATCTGTCTAGTTTGATGTTGAATCTCTATAATAGAGGTTTCAGTATTATCTCCAGAAGAGAAAACAGAGATTAAGATGGATCAGCATCACTACATATGGCAATATAACTACTAAATATCTCTGGATCAAAACTCTGATTGTCATGATTTCCATGCCCAGTTCTTTTTTCATTATACCAACCATTCCAACATTTATTATAAAGCATATTCAAGAGAGAATAACTTCCCATATAGGAATAATAACAATAGAATAACAATTAAATACAAATTTGATAGGAAATTAAATTCAAAGGAAAGCCAGTATTATGATTCATGGTCTCAGATTTCTATACAGAAATTAGCTATGATGGTTATTTTATTATTTTTATTGCCTTTGCCCATAAGCAAGGAGTATTTCTCAAATTATTAGGATTTATGTCTATTTAGACAAAGAGTATTTTTAGTGCATAGAGTGCAGATAGAAGCTAAAGTAAACTAGAAATTTTAATCCAAAGATATGAATTTGATTTCATAAGGTATCACTGAGACTTGGTGGGATGACATCCATTAGAAGAATAGAGCTCTGGATAGCATTTTCAAGAGATATCATCAGCAAAAGGGGTAGAGTAAAAAGGAAAAGTCAAGCTAAGTTTATTTTCATTATTACCCTTTTATCAATATAAAAAAATTCCAGACTGGTGACCACGAAATCTAAGGTAAAATCATAATGGGTGATTTCTCAAGCCTAAAATCAGTTCATCTTATAGACATGATATCAGTGCAAGAATTTATGGGAATTTACCAGTAACTGTGTTACTCTGATCATAGAGCTGGATTATGCAATCAATCCTGGCTATGATCACTGGTTCAAAGACAGCTTTTACACCAGAGCCTTGTAGTCAGTGAGTTTCCCTTGAAAAATACTAATTTGCCTAAATATGCAAAATATAAACAATTTGAGAAAGACTACTTGGTTATAGGTAGATTGAGGCAATACAATAAAAATGACAATAATACTTCATTTAATTTACTTGTTAGTCCACACCAACTAAACTACCAAAGAATTACTCTGTGGAGCAACAAAAGAAAAATAATGAAATTCTTTGAGGAACAAAAGGTTAAGAATCTTAAGGGAAATAGTGGGGAGGAAAGTCAATGAAGTGTGCTTTGCATTAACAGATATCAAACTAAGTATACTACAAAGTGGAAATTATCAAAATAATTTGCTTCTATTTAGAAAAATAGATCTGTGGATCAAATTAGGGACACAATATACAGAATCAAACAAAAACAGTTGCCTAGTGTTCAATAAAAATAGCGATCCAGGCTATTTAAGATTTTTTATCTAAAACAACAACAACAATAATAATAACATTTGGAGAACTGATAAAATTAGACTTAGACCAAAATTTCACACAATATACCAAGATAAACTTTTATATATTTAATTACTTAGCTATAAAACATCATATCATAAATATATTAGAAGAGGAAAGAAGAAACTACCTTTTAGATTTCTAGGGAGGGATCAAATTCATACCTAAATAAAGTATAAAAATAATCACAGAAGGAAACAAAAAAAGTTTATATAAAATGTTTTAATTTGCACAAACAAAAACAATGAAGCTATGATCAGATGGTAAAAGGCATAACTGTGGGAAATCTTTGCTGCAAGTTCCTCTGATAAAAGTGTCACTTTTAGGCCATGTGAGAAATTGATTAAAATGTGTAAGAATAAACTCTTTTCAGGGGCAGCTAGGTGGCGCAGTGGATAGACCACCAGCCCTGAATTCAGGAGGACCTAAGTTCAAATCTGGTCTCAGACAATTAATACTTCCTAGCTGTGTAACCCATGGCAAGTCACTTAACCCCAGCCTCAAGGAAAAAAAAAAAAAAAAAAAAGAATAAACTCTTTTCTTCAATTAACAAATAGTGAAAATAACTAAGAAGTTCTCAAGTTATAAGATGTTTAAGCTATCATTAGCCACATAAAGAAAAAAAAAATTCCAAGTGATTAAAATTATAGAATGAGAAATATAAATAACCCTGAGGGTCTACTTCATACTCATTAGATTAACAAAGTTGAAAAAAGATAATAATATTAAAAGGGTTGAAGTAAGAGAGAGAGATTGATATACTACTGTCATTAATAGCTGTGAAAATATACAGCAATTCTAAAAAAGAATAATTTTGAATGAGTTCCAAAAAAGATACTAACTTGTATGTACCTTTTTATCCAGTACACACACACACAAACTCACACATACATACACACAATCATTTTTTATTGTAGCCTAAAACTAGAAAGTAAGAGAATGATCACCTATCAGAGAATGGCTAAATAAACTGAGGTATATAAAAGAAATGTAATATAATTGTGCTATAGTGATGAAATAGAGGATTTCAGAGGAATCCGTGAAGACATCTATGATCTGGTGTGGACTAAAGTAAGCACAACCAGAAGTACAATTTACAAAGTAACATTATAGAGAAAAATAACAGAGAAAGACTTGGACTTTCATTAATGAATTTGCCATCTATTTCCTGTCACAAAAGTGATGGTCTCAATCTCCAAAATAAGATCCATATTTTTGGACAGGGTCAAAATGAGAATCTGTTTTGCTTGACTATGCATATTTGCTACAGAGGATTTTTTTCAACTGGGGCAAAAGGAAAAACAGAAAGAGAAAATAAATGCTATCTAAAATATAAATTTAAAGTAAAACAAACAAAAAAAACCCCTCTATAATTAAAGGGGTGGGAGAGCATTGCGTATTAAAAAGATTTACTTCTATAAGGAAATCAAGAAACCTGAAAGGAAATGGGATATACAGTAATGAGCATTTGGGAGAAGGCCAATGGAAACCTAAATAAAAGCAATATTGTCATTAGAATATAGACCACCTGGCAAGAAAGAAAATAATAAATACAGTTCAGGAAACAAATCACAAACCAGGAACTATGGCATAATATAATAGTGATGAGGGACTTCAATTTTCCAGACATTTGCTGGAGTTATCTACCAGAAACAAAAAGTTAAAAATTTCTTTACTTTTTCAAATAATAATTTCATCCTCCAAAATTCTGAAGAATCACCAAGAGGAATTCTATTCTGGATCTATGTCTACCAAACCAGAAAGACCTGGTAGCAGACTGAAATGTAAAACTTGGGAGAGAAGCAAAAAATGAATCTTCTATCTCAGAGTTTATGACTGAGAAGTAGAGAAAAGTAAAAAAAAAATGTTCTAACATGTACTCTAGATTCCTGCTTAAAAGATTTGAGAAAGTCTAAACTTAAACTTCAACAGGGGAAAGTAGTCCAAGGAAGAGAAAAAAGAATTTCGGGAGTGAAGTTTTGAAGATAGAAAAAAGATAAATAAAGGGGTGAGGTATAAGGAGAGGGAGAAAGATAGTAGAGAAATAGAGAGAGAATATAAAGCATTGTGTTAATAAGTACTTTATGAATATTAAATCAATTTATTCTCACAACAATCTTGTGAGGTAGGTGCTACTATTACTCTTATTTTACAATTAAGGAAATTGAGTCAGAAAAGTGATTTTCCTAAGGTTAATCAACTAATAAAAATATCAATCAGATCTGGATACAAGTTTTTTCTGTGCTAAGTGGCACAGTACAGATAGAACACTGGGCCTAGAGTCAGGAAAACTCACCTTCCTAAGTTCAAATATGACCTCAGACACTTACGATCAATGTGACCTAGACTAAGTCACTTAATTCTGTTTGGCTCATTTTTCTTATCTGTAAAATGAATTGAAGAAAGACATGACAATGACTGAGGGTTAGACTATATAAAAGACACTTGCAGAAAGACAAGAATTTGAGAGTGAATACAAAGTCATAGTGTAATCCTGCAAGGATAGGGTGAGGAATGTTAAAACTCAGAATAAGTTGTGACAAGTATAAGAAACCACTGATAAAATTATTATAGGAAGAAGATAAAAAAATGAAGTATATTTGGAAGACATTGGTAAGAAAGATCAAAATACAGTCACTTTCTTGGAAAGATAAGGTAATAATTAACAAAAGAAAGGAGTTATAGCTGATCAATCCTTAATTTTCTTGTTTTCTTTGTAAAGACAAGTGAAACAAGAAGAAAATTCATTCCAAAGAGTTAATATTTACAAGAATGGTGATAAGAAGGACTGAAAATTTTCTGCCTTTTACTATTATTTTATCCTTCAACATGATAAACTGGATTTTTTATCTTCTCCAATAAATTTTACTTATTATCAATCTATTCAAACAAAACAAAACAAAACAAAAAACCTTTCACTTGATCCTTCTGTCCTATTTTTCTTCACTTTGTAGTTTGATTCCTTGAAAGTTGCTCTATAAAAGATATTTTCAGTTTTTCTCCTGTCACTCTTTTCTTAACCCCCACATCTCCAATTTGTTTATACCACTAAAACTGCTCTCCAAAGTTATTAATGATCCCTTAATTGCCAAATCCAATGGTCTTTTCCCAATCTTCATCTTCTTTTGATGCTGTTGATCAGTCATTTCCCCATGAAACTCTTTCTCTCTAGGTTTTCAAGATACACCACTCTCTCCTGTCTGATTACTTATTTGGCTACTCTTTTTATGTCTCCTTTGTTGGATCCTGCTTCAGATCACTCCTTCTAACCATAGATGTTTTGGGAGTCTTTTTCCTCTCTCTTTCTAATACTTTACTTGTTGATCTCATTAGCTTCCATGAATTTAATTAACATCTCCATGCTGATAATTCTAAAAAAAAATTTATTCTGACCAGTCTCTTTGCTGATTTCCAATCTCACATCTCCAACTGCCTTTCACACATCTCAATCTATATGTAGAGTGGATTTCTTAACCTTAATATTTTCAAAACAGAACTTATTTTCTTTCCGCTTAAGCTCTTTCCCCAACTTGCAACTTCCTTATTATTATAAAAGGAAGCATCATCCTCTAAGTCCCTCAGATATCATGAATTCTTCAATATTCCTCACTCTCCATTTCCAATCATTGTCAAGGTCTGTCAAATTCATTTTTGCAGTTTCTCTTGAATAAGTTTTGACATTGCCAGCACTCTAGTTCGGACCTTCATCTCCTCAAGCATTGATTACTGCAATAGTCTGCTGGTGGGTATGCCTGCCCCAAGTCTTTTCTCACTTCAGTCCATTCTCCATTCTGCCCCTAAAGTGATTATATCGCACAAACCCACATTCAATAATTTCAGTGTCTTCCTATTATCTCTAGATTCAAATATAAAATGCTTTTTTGTCATTTAAAGCCCATTCAAAAACACATTTTTCTACATTTCCAGTATTTTTTTTATAACTTGTTCTCTAAAATATACTCTTGGATCCAATGACACCAGCCTCTGAGCAGAATGCTCTATTTTGGAGCTCTGAACATTCTTTTTTGGCTGACTTCCATGCCTGAAATGTTCTGCCTCCTCTGCTCTTGTCTTCTGACTCTCTGGCTTCTTTAAGTCACAACTAAAATTCTATCTTTTACAGAATGCTTTCCCTAACCCATCCTTAGCCTTCTCTCAGTTAATTATTTCCTATTCATCCCATATGGAGCTTGTTTTGAATATATTTGTTTGCATGTAGCCTCCCCTATTTGATTAGAACCTCTTTGAGGGCAGTGGCTGTCTTTAGACTCTTTTTTATTAGTTCTTTCATTATTGGTTCTTTGTTCTGGAAGAGGACTGACCACTGGAAATGCCTTTCAATTCGTGAATTGGATTTAAGTGAGAGAGTGTTGTAAATAGTCACCAGTCTCATTCTTTCCTCTGGAGCCATCTGGGTCCAGTGGCAAGTACAGATCAGGATAACTGGAAATAACCTCAGGGGTAGAGGGAAACCTTGTCCTTTTTAAGCTCTTTCCCAGGTTTCAATGCCCATTCAATGTTTAAGGCTAGGTGAGAAATGAGACAAAGACAACACTCTCTTTACTTAGTCAAAAAAATCAATCTGGGAAGGAAGGACCTTCAGGGTTTCTGGCCAAAACAGAAACAATAACTATTTACACTCACTTTGTGTCATCATAGCCCAAACAATGACTAAGGGAGACTTGGGCCCGACCTACTGTAAAGCAATTAAAGAGAGCCAGAGTGATCTGAATGTCAGGCACAGACCTTAAAAAAAGCAATCTAATCTATAAACCTCAAGCTATCTTATAATACTGTAGTGAACAGAAGTTACTAATCTTATATATTAAGAGAATGCTATTGATAAAGTGTACCTAAATGTTAGCAATATAATTGACAAATTCAAATATTTAACCATTAAAAATGATAATTAGGGTATAAGCATCAGTGACATGCTCCTCAAATTTGCAGATGACAAAAAAAACTATGAAGGAAAGTCAACATACTGGATGACACTCAGTATGCAAAAAGATCTTGACAGTACAGAACACTAGTCTGAATCTAATGAAATAAAATTAAATGGAATAAAAATTTTATATTCACCTTAAAAAAATAAAAATCTTCTCAAGTTCCCCAGATGGGGAAGGCATGGTTCAGCTGAAAAAACAGATGAGGATTTTAAGGAACTGCAAAATCAATAAGAAACAACAGTTTAACATGGCAGCCAAAAATATGTTAATTTGAATCTAGTGAGCCAGAGGGACACTCCTTTTCCTTTCTCTTTGACTTATCTGGAAAGCTCTTGCCTCCCTCTCGTCTGTCTCTTGGAACTCTTGGTTTCTTTCAAGACAAAGCTCAAATGTCACATTCTGCAAACAGCCAGTTTTTGTCCTACTATCTACTTGAATTTCACTTCTCAGGTTACCTGTCCTCCACTATGTATATGTTTTCTATGTACTTATTTGTTTGTATGTTGTTTTTTTCCATTAGAGTGTAAACTCTTTAAGGACAGAGATTGTTCTTACTTCAGTGCTTAGCAGTATTTTTGTATTTAACAAATTCTTAGAAAATTCTTGTTGACTGTGTCTAGGATTAGGAAAATGATTACCAATTTATTCTGCCTGGGTTAGATTACATCTGGAATATTATTTTCAGTTTTGAGTACCACATTTTAGGAAGTATGTTAATAATTTCAATAATTTCCTTTGGAGGTCAAAGAAGATGGCATTATTCAACTGTTTTTCAGTTGTGTCTGACTTTGATGACCCCATTTGGAATTTTTTGGCAAAGATACTAGAGTGTTTTGCCATTTAACTTCTCCCAACTCATTTTATAAATGAGGAAACTGAGGCAAACAGGGTTTGCCTTAAGTGATCTGTTTGGTATTACAGAACTAGTAAGAGTTTGAGGCAGATCATTTTGTTTGGGGATTTTTCTAACTGTTGGTAAGTTTTTCTTTGCATCAAACTTGTTTCTATAGAACTTTCATCCTTTATATCTAATTCTGCTATTTGAACCAAACAAGGCAATTGAAGGGAGGTATCAACTCCAAATCTCACATTCTTTAGCTTAAATAAGGAATCTTTTATCAAATGATCCTCACATGGCATAAATAAATATATAAATATAAATAAACCAACAATTTAACCAACATCTATTCTTCCTTCCTTCCTTCTTGTAAACCTCTTGATTTTTCACAATTAGAGAAAATGAAGCCAGGGTTAAGTAACATATCCAAGGTGCCAGAAACAGCAAATAGTAATCAAGTTGAACCTGAATCCTTTGCTTCTCCCATGCCTCTTGATCTCCTTTAAACTTCCCTATTACTGTTGAGAGAATCCTCCTCCCAGTTTCCTGGGCACAAAATTTAAGTGTTATTCTCTCTTTTAAAATTAATAAAATTTAATGTTTTCCCATTAAATGTTATTCTCAAATACTCATTATCTCCCACCTCCATATTCAATCTGTTGCTAAAGCCTGTCAAGGTCACCTTTGTAATATCTCTCAAATATGCCTCTTTCCTCTGATATTGCCACCATTTTTAAGCATGGCCTATTGCAATAGCTTGCTGGTGCCTCTGTTTGGCATTCAAAGCCTTTTGAATGCCCCCCCCCACCTCACCTTTCCAGTATTCCTGTATCTTATGTCCTGACACAAATTCTTCCACCTAATGACATTGGCCCCTTAGTTGTTCACAAACAAGATAGTCCATCTCTCAGCTCATGCATTTTTCTTAGCTGTTCCTTATACTTGGAATACTCCCTCTACTCATTTCTGCCCATTTGTTTCTTGACTTCCTTAAAGTTCCAAATAAAATTCTATCTTCTACAGGAAATATTTCTCAACTCCTCTTAACGTTAGTGCTTTTCCTCTATCAGCTTCCTATTTCTGTTGGATAAAGTTTGTCTGAATATATGTTTGTTGCTTCCCCTATTAGATTGTAAACTCCTTGAGCGCTATCTTTTGCCTCTTTTTTTATCCCTAGCGCCTAGCAAAGTGCCTGGAAATTAGTAAGCCCTTAATGTAATAAATGCTTATTATTATGCTGACTTATTTACTCACTGTGCTAGAATACTAAATATTCATAAAATTTGAAACTAGCTAAAATGGGTATAGAACTGCATGTAGGTAAGGATTTTTTACATACTTAACTTCCATGAGGTAAAGTAGTAAGTCAGACAATGTCTAGTTTCTGTCTAGTCCAATATTATTTAAGTGATTCTAATGGGCAGGAACCATGAAAAGTTGAAAGGAACTAAGTTTAAACAGGGCATTGTATCAGTAAAAACTGACAAGGGTTAAAGATAATAGTTATCTTTGACCTCAGTATAAACCAACATAGGTAGAAGGAAACATAAAAAGATTAGTCTATTCTTTTCACCTTGTGCAGTTACAATTCTAACATATTTTGGTTGCTGTGATCCTGGAAGATGTAAAGGATTAGACATCTCCCCCCTCCCTACCCTCATACTCATCAACAAGCATCTCTGACAGTAAATACTATATACTATTTTATATGGGGATAATTTAAGAGACAGTTCCATTTCATGAAATATTAAATCTCTATTTGATGGTGTTTACATAAAGAACATGGTTTTATATAACATCAAACTCAATAAGCTTGTAGTGAGTCATAGCCACTTTCTTTCAAGCTACATCTAAACAATTTTGATTGATAGCAAGAACTTGTAGAAGTTGGAGAAGGAAAAGAAATAAAACCCAATGATTTAAAATCTTTTATTTAATCAATACTGATAAAATTTTCTATTAACATGCTCTTGGGCTTTTCTATTAACATGGTATTTTTAAAACTTTTGCCTCATCCCATAAAAATAGATAAGCTAGGAACTATTTGGTTCAATGTAGCAAATGTTTATTAAGGAATGGCCTATATTAGGCACTAGGAAAATAAAAGTGATATTACTCAAGAGATACAACATACATAGACATGACTAAATACAAAGTAATTAGAGGCCAGAAAGAGAGAGAGTTAATATCCAGAATTATCAGAGAAGGATGAGTCATGAAAAAATAGAATTCTGAAAAATAAAGAAGAGATGGGGACTGTGCTAGATGAAAATAGTTTAAGTAAAAATTGACCTATGCTCACTATGCTCTTGTCCATTACAAAGTAAAGATGTCATGAATACGTTTTCCCTGATTTTCATTTCAGGATAAATGTAAGATCCTGTACTTGGGTTTTAAATAAATAAATTATGCAAGTATAGAGTAGGAGAGATTGGAAAAGTGAAGAGTTTCTGTAAAAATGATCTAGTGATTAAAGTTAAATGGAAATGACTTACTTGTTTGATGTGATAACTGACTATGAAGAGTGTCTGGGGCCCATATTTTAGAAGAATCATCTACAAACGGACAGTGCATATAGAAAATAGTGACTAGTGTGGTGGGGACTCAGAATACTACTTGAAGATTGACTGAAAGAATAGAGACTAGATATTCTGATGAATAAAAGACATTCCATTTTGTGAAGGACTATCATGTAGAAGAAAGGATAAGACTTTTTCCTCTTGGTTCCAGATGTTAGAATTAAGACTTATAAAAGATAAACTTTCCCATTAGCAGTTAGAGATGACCAAAATGTTATTGCCTACCCTACAAGGTAATGGATATCACTGGTCATCTTCAAGGCTATTAAAGAGGGGATTCAGGCTTCAAAGAAAGGTAGGACTAGATGATATCTGAGCTCCTTTCTAGACTCTAGAAATCTATTCATTGAATGTATGTCTTGGAAAAATCATAAATCAAAATTAATTTCTAGATTGTTTTTATATTTCAATAACTCCATTCTTGATGTTACATTTCTAGATTACTAAACATTCTCTGATTATGATAATCATGAATTAAGGAAAGATTATAGTATAAGATGAAAAAAAAAAGCCCACAAAAATTGATCTCAGGAGACTTGGGTTCTGATCATGCTACTATTAAAAAGTTTTGTGAACTATGAAATCACTTAAATTCTCTGAAAGTCAGCTCCCTCATATATTGATTAGAATAAGCAAAGGACAATATTTTTGTTTGTTTCTTTGTTTTTCTGAGGCAACTGGGGCAAAGTGACTTGCTCAGGATCATACAGCTAGGAAATGTTAAGTATCCGAACCCATTTTTGAACTTAGGTCCTCTTGACTTCAAGGCTGGTGTTCTATTCACTGCACCATCTAGCTGCCCCTAGATCAGAATGGTCAATGAGATTTTGAGGTCTCATGAATTATAATATTACAAAAATAATATTAACTGGATGTTTCCTTATTTATAGAAACAAGGAAACTGAAACCCAGACAAAGTAAGAAGGAGAGGATCTGCACACTAGGCTTCCAAATATAAAGACAGTATCCATCACTCAGCTACTATTCTTCTCCCTCAACTTTTATTCACCAGATAAACAAGATGCTAAAGCATATAACATATGAAGCATATATGAAGACAATGATTTGTCCAGATTGGATTTGTCCAAATATAAAATGGCATGAATTGTCGGTGTTTACATCATCTTTAAGATAATGTTATCATTCTTTTCAGATAACACTTGAACACTGAAAAAATCACATTTCTTTCAAAAGACTGCCATAGTCAATGTTAGTAATCATATGTAACAACTTTTAAAAGCCAAAACACTTTAGAAAAGAACTTAATCAATAATAACCTAAAATGAAACATGCAAACAGAGAGTAGCAGTTTTCCAGTTTGCATTAATTTTCCATTAAGATTTCCACTAAAGGGGTTTCCTGAGACAATTCCTTGTTTGGCGTTTTAAGGACAGTAAAACATGACTCACAGATTGACTACAGCTTGGCTTTAGTTGACATCTGGTTTAGGTTTGAGAGTCTGCAAGCTGTACAGATGTAGTCTCAATTAACCCTTTCACTGATGGTTTGATTGATGCTTCAAAGTGACAGTGAGTGCAGTGCTAATGATTAGCAAGGAGATTTTTTTCTTTTAATTACTTACACATTCCACACTTCTAAATAAGTGGAAATGTTCAACTTTCATGATATGGTAGTATGAGGGTTATTGCTGAATCATCTTAACTAATATTTAAGATGACAGATTTGGCATTTTTCAATAAAACAATGAAAGCACTCCTCACCACAAGCTAACATGCTTGTAATATTTCACATATGGATCTGGGTTCCATCAGAAATGTTCCATCACCACCACCATGTTTCAAAGAGTTAATGATTTGCTTAAGAACCTTAACATTTGTAGAAACAAATTAAGTAATTTAGATATGAGAAGATACCAAGAATAAAATAGTAAAATGTTGTAACCATGATATTTATGTAATTTCCATGTAATTAACCTATGACTATAAAAATTATTTTTCAATGAACCTTATGTAGATAATTAGATATATAGGAATGATCCAAGCAATAGTATCTAGTCTGTTCCAAATAGATAATAAAATCCAGAGGGGTAAGGTAAAATGCAATTTAGTGCTTATTTAAAAGGATAGGCCATTGAATAAATAGCATTTAGATCAAAGTCAAGAATTGATCAAGTTCCTGGTTATTTAAAACAAAATAAAAGCAAGAAATGCAATTTTTGTGACTGCAGACACATCCATGGGGGTCATCTTCCAAATCCATCAAAATCTCAGTGAAAATATCATTGATGAATATTGGGAAAATTCAATTTGCTCAAGGATACCTATGATAATTTTATAATTTGTAGTAATTATGTTGTTAATATTTCTTCAAAAGCCTCCTAATTTTTTTAATAACAGTAGTCCCACATTAAGGATTTCAGAGGCCTCCCTTGAGTCCAATAGCCAAGAAATGGTATTATTTAATGCAGAGATGGGCATTATGGTTGATGTTTGTTTCAGGTTTACTAATTTAGTGATTTGTTAATGAATATCATCAAGCTATAGGAATGATTTGTGGGAGGAAAAAATAGTCTAAATAAATGACAAATCTGTTCACAAAAGATAAAACTCTTATTTATCTTTTGCTCTAAAAACCAAAATGTATTGCCCTTTTTTTTTTTTAAGAGTTCCAGGTGCTCCACCTCCTGTCTGAAGCATTTTCTGGTTTGTCGCTTCACTTCATTTGCAAACTTTAAAATGAAACTGACACAAGATCTAGTCAAAGCAATGGAGCTCAGAAATTGTGTCAGCTTTGCTTTGCTGAATTTGTAAGATGAGAGTAGAACGTTATAGTGGGGTCATGCAAAACAAAAAAGAAGAAGGAGGAGGAGGAGGAGGAGGAAGAGGAGGAGGAGGAGGAGGAGGAGGAGGAAGAAGAAGAAGAAGAAACTAAATAAAGGGGGAAAGTTGAAAAGGGGCAACAGAAAGTAGGAGTTAGGGACTAGATCTGTGACTTCATTGGCACTGGAAGCCCCAATGGATAAAACTCCTTCTACCAATGCTGGTCAACTTCTCTAAAACTTATATTCTTCAAGAGTTGCCTAAAGCCGTGAGACATTCATTAAATGACTTTCCAGGGTCACACAGATATGACATCAGAGGCAGAACGTAAATGCAGATTTTCCTGACTTCAAGGCCAGCTCTCTATCAAAATGAAAAAAAAAAAACATACTAATTTTTTTAAAGAAATACTTTACATAGGTTTAAATTGTTTAGAATAGAAACAAAAAGTTGCAAAAGGAAAACTTTATTTTCTTGAAGAATAAGCTAAGAGAGGAATATAGATTAATATAATACTAGTTATAGAATCAAAAGCCCTGAGATTGAATGCTGGCTTAACATGTACAATATATGTGGCATTGAATAGACTCTTCAATTGTCTGTGCCTCAGCTTTCTTTACTATAGAATGAGCTCAAAACTACCTATGCTCTTAGGATTGGTTGGGAAAAAAGCTTCCTCTCAATGCCATCTTTAAGGTATTTTTTCTGTGTCTCTCTCTGTTTCTGTTCTCTCTTCTTTTCTGTGTTTCTGTGTCTCTTTCTGACTCTTTGTGTGTTTCTCTTGTTTCTCTCTCTCCCTCCTCCTCTCTTTGTCTCTCTCTCTCCTCTTTGTCTGTTTCTCTCCTTCTCTGTCTCTTTGTCTCTGTCTATCCCCCTCTTTCTCTCTGTCTGTTTATATATTCATACACATATATTATACACCCATACACATATATGTATACACATGCATTATGTATATATATATATATGCATATGTATGTACACATATTTATGAAAACATTTATAAAACACATTTATAAATACACATGCATATATAGATGTGCATGCGTATATACATGTATATATGTAGGTCTATATCTATTTATATGTACACACATACACACACATATAACTTTTTTCTTCTTTTCTTTCATATTCTTTCTAAGAGAGTAAGGATTCTTTCTGTTTTTCCAGGCATCTGGAGGAATTCTGAGTTGACAGGAAACCTAAATTTCTTGATTATATTCTAGCTATCAACTTTGAAAGTATTGGGTTCAAGATTAAACAAAGAATAGTGCTTTATTATTCTTTTAATATCTTTTAAATGATAAAGAGTGAAGATAATACAATTGAAATATTTGTAATTGAAGACACTTTAGAAAAAAAGAAACAAAACAAAAAGACCTTGCTTAAAATGACAAAGAAAAAGAATCAGTCATTGAGAGTGATGTCTTCTGTTCTAAAGAATGTAACCCCATGGTGACAGTTATTCATTACACATGGTGTGGTATTTACACTCTTTTTCTGTGATGTGCTAATGCTAGGTCTTTACAGGAAAGAATTCTACTGAAGTAAGCTAATATTAGTATATACATTTTTAAAAGAAAGTATATTTTGCAAAGTAAATATTACAACTGATGCTGTTTCAAAATGACATGTCATAAAATGTCAGAGAATAATATTCCTTTAATAGTTAGTCTTTGCTTTCGTAAGGCAGCAAAGACATAATTAGAAAAAATAAGGAAGTATATTTACCCTTGACAAAGCTTTTTTTTTTTTTTTTTTTTTTTTTTTTTTTTTTTTTTTTTTTTTTTTACCAATATGGTTCATTGACAGCCTGAGAAATAGTGAAAATAAATGACCAGAAACTTGGCCCCCTTCACAAATGCCTTTGTTCCACAAGCAGAACTACCTTTGAAGTCAAAAGGATTTCAACATTCATGGTATGGAAGGGACTAATAGAGGATGAATTTTTTGGATTAATAAACTAAAAGAGAAAAACAATCTGAGAAAGCCTATTAATTGATGCTTGTCTCACTGAGGGTAAACTTAAGAGATACTAAAAGGAACAAGTTAGATAATGTAAAGCACTTTTATAAAATACAGTGTAACTGGAAAATGTCCTCATTACATAACTTTTTTTCCTGTTCAAAAGAAAAAGTACATATTTCAATTGCTTCTTTAAAAAAGTGAATTGTCTTATGTCTCCAGAATTCCTGGATACACACACACACACACACACACACACACTTACATAATAAATACAAATATGCATGCACATATATATATATATATACATTTTAATTCTATATTTTCTATTTCATAAATTGAAGATTTTTATTGAGTATCAAATCCAAAGTAATTGTTGCCATATAAATCCTTAATTAAGTTTTGAAAATAAATCCAATCAGCCAAATTAATTAAAATAAATAGAATAAAAATCTACTTTTGCCAAAAAGGCCAAGCTAAAACATAATAAGAATCTATTTACAGAAAGTTACTTACTAAAAATATTCTTTTAATTTTAAGTATAATTTTAAAGATGAATGTCTGGTAGATAGAAGAAAGATAAAGCTAAATAGTTTACATAATAATTTAATATAGCAGAAAACACCAAATAATTTAATAGATGTTGATATGTCTCAAAAAATTTCCTAAGCATTTAGAATTTGTAAACTGAGAGAAATTATTCTCAAATCTGATAACTCAAAATTTTGAAATTATTCCAAAATTATTCTAAACATTTCCTAATAATTTCAATAATTCCAATAGAGGATAGAAATAGAGGGTATCAATTTTCAACCTGCTTTTTGTAATTCAGTCAGATCTTTAATATTATATGTTAAAAAAAATTAACCATCTGCACTGACAGAAAAGTAGCTTCCATTTAGGAGTCTATTATATCAATCAGTTCATGTTCTGGATCTTTGCCCCTCCTCCCACAAACCACAACATATTTTGACTCGCTAATCTTCAATTACTTCAAGATAATTCTAAAGAATATCAATAGAAACATCCTGACTCTTATCAAGCTTTTTCAGAATAGATTTTCATAGAAGAATACAATCTTAAATATCACTCACACATGCTTTTAAATGTCTTCATTCAAGGTGAATAGAAAGAGACAAATTGTATTAAATTATTTCTTACATGAATGATTAGGGTCGAATTCTTTTAATTAACAAGATGATCAATAACTAAGAAAAAATGAGGGGCTATTGAGTCAGCCTTCTTACTTTTTTTTTCCCCCTGAGGCTGGGGTTAAGTGACTTGCCCAGGGTCATACAGCTAGGAAATGTTAAGTGTCTGAGACCAGATTTGAGACCAGATTTGAACTCAGGTCCTCCTGAATTCAAGGCTGCTGCTCTATCCACTGTGCCACCTACCTGCCCTGCCTTCTTGCTTTCAATATGCTTTTTCACAGATACATTTGTAAAGGTGATTGAAGAGGGGAGGTCAAATTTTGAAAAATAGCAGCACTAATGCTTCAGAGATTGAACAAAGAGAATGAAGAAAATGAGGGTAAGACTAAGGATATTAAGATAATTAAATATTTTCATTTAAGACAACAAATACAGATAACAGAATAGCTGTTACTGTTCTTTTGTCTAATGTGGAAATTTTCCATTTATAAAATAGTAGCATTTCTCTTTCAAAAGAGAATTTGGATTAAAAGAGATCAGGTGACCCAGGCATTTCAAATATTAATGCCAGCACATTTATCAAACAAATAGGTGAAGAGGCAATCTTTATATCTTAAGAAGGTTAAAAAAATAACCCATATCAATCATCGATTTTAGTTTTATTTATTGTAGTCAAAACTCCTTTTTAAAAGCTTTTTAATGGGGCAGCTAGGTGGTGCAGTGGATAGACCACCAGCCCTGAATTCAGGAGGACCTGAGTTCAAATTTGACCTCAGACACTTAACACTTCCTAGTTGTGTGACCCTGGGCAAGTCACTTAGCCCCAACCTCAAATAAATGAATGAATGAATGAATAAATAAATAAATAAAATAAAAGCTTTTTAAGACTGGCTGAAAAATCATGCTCATCTGATAATCTTGGGAGGGAACATATTGATGGCATTAAACAATCTCTCTAATTCCTCAGTAGCAGCCCTAAATATCTGTTTGAAGAGATACAGCTTTGCCCTAGAACTAGAGGCTTGTGAGATATAAGGATCTTCAGATAAGCATCCTCTTTATGTGTACTTATACTAGATTAAAAGGTAGAAACATAAGGACTGGAAAAATGATTAAGATTTATTTTTCCTAATGGAAATATTATATTATTTACTGTACATTGGCAGCTAGCAGTAAGAATTTCTTTGAAGAATAGCCTATTACCCCATTTGGAAGGTATGGCTAAATTTCAACATATACCAATTTATCTACTACTGACTCATTGTCAGGCTATGCAAACTTCCTGTACCTTTTTCTATATGGCATTATATCTAGCATCTGTAGCCTTTTTTTCCCCCATACACAGTCACACTATACTAATTCAGCCCCTTATCAGTTTACACTTGAAGTTCTGCAATGACCTTCTAATTGGTGCTCCTGCCTCAAGTGTTTCCCTCCTCCAATCTTCTCTCAATTTGAAAAGAGTGATTTATGTTACCTTTCCAACACAATACATTTCAATAGATTACTATGATCTCTAGGATATTTGATATTTAAAGCTCTTTAACATATCAGCCCATCTTATTTTTCCAGACTTATTTCATATTACTTCCTTTCTAATATCTAAAGGTGAAGGCAGATTACCAAATTGTTATTTCCTATATAGGGGACTTAATCTCTTATCTCAGTTTTTTTGCACTAGATGTCTTCCTTTCCTGGAAAACATTTTTTCCCATGTTATTGCTTCTTGGAATTCCTAGATTATTTTCAAGGTTCAAGTATCACCTTCTGCAGGAGATACTTCTTATTTTCTCTAGATACAAAACTTCTCCCAAGACTATATTGTATCTATTTAGGATCTTAATTTTATATGCATCTACAAAATTTTTGTGATTATTGTTTTACTCATTAGCATTTAAGTTATTTGATGTTAGGGACTGTTTCACTTTGGTTTTGTAACCTATTGCATAATATCATGCTGGACACATCAGGTAGTAAATGTATGTTGGATTGATTGAAGTACAATGATGATCATATTAACATTTTGTCTCACATCTCCTAATGATAAATTAAAAAGTACTCTAGAAGTGATACTTTTTAATCTGTTTATAGAACAATAATTTTGCCTAGAATTCAAGCATAGAACTCAACACCAAAAAAAAAAGTTACTAGCTAGTATATGGTATATACTTCTTTCATGGTATAAAGTCAAAGGTAGAACTTGCCTTACTAAAAGAAACTAGAATAAGAGAACACTTCATAAATCAAACTTTACTGAGTCATGAATTTGACAGTACCGAGATAAAATCTGTTACAATTCTAAGATTCTTGAATTTAGTTTAAAATTATTTCTTTAATGCAGAGGTGGGGTAGCCTATTCCTGTCTAGTCATTCCTTTAGAAGCACCTAATTCAATGTTCTCATTTTAACAGATGAAGAGACAGAAGAATAGGGATATTAAATACCCAGGAGATATTTAGCTAATGGCAGAGACCATACAAGAAACTGAGTCTCTGTGATCACATTTAGGACAATTTCTTTTTCAGTAATACTGCTGCAGCCAGACCCTCTGCTGCAATTCTATCCCTTTGTTCCAACCCCAAAGATTAGTCATTATCTCCAGTGCAGGCCCAGCCCATGGTAGGCCCTGCTTTGCTACTGCCTAGGGATTCCCTGGCATCCCTGGAAGGGTCAAGCATGAAAGTATGAGGTATGTATTTGTGCAAATCCAGACAGCTCCTGCTCTTAATGAATCCACCCTTCTCCATTATGATTGCAGAAAATGATTAACTACGTAATCTGAGACAAATTATTTTATTTATGGTTGCCCTAGTTCCTGATCTGTACAGGGAAAAATAATAATGGTACCCACCTCCCAGGGCTGTTGTGAAGATCAAAATTATATAATGATTATAAAGTACTTAACATAGTGGTTGGCATATGCTAAACACTAAATTATTATTTTTTAATTGAATGCAATTTGTCCATGCCTGATAATTCTAAAGTGTAAAGTGCCAAAGGTAATAAGATCATTGATTTTTATATGATATAATTTGGAAATGGAATTGAGGTCATATGAAGTTTTACTACATGTTTTAGATACATGACATTATTTGTGTTATTACTATATTTATAAATTCTCTCATATCATGAAATTTGATAGATCATTTTAATAGGAATGCTATTAGATGAAAAGTATTTTAATCATCATGAATTGAGATTTTTAAAAGATGTGATAAAGAGACATTAGAAAACTGTTAAATATTTAACAATTTTAGTTGTAAAGCAGATAACACTTTTATCTACAAAGCAGATAATACATATTAAAGAAATTTTCATTTGAAATGCTAAATATATATTATGAATTCTGAATGTTTATATAATAATTTAGAAACATAGTTTCAACACATTAATAGTCAATTATCACACAGGTGCTGTATGTCTGAAAGCCCAGAATATAAGTAGTTTGGGGGATGACATGGCCTAAGTAGGAAACTTCCAGATTCTATTTTCCCACTGCACTGTTTCCTTTCTGAAAAATAAAATTCCAACCTGGTTAATCCTGAGCTGATTTTTAATAATCTGTGATTATATTTTTGGATGTCAGCTATCAAAATAGATTGAAGAAAGTTAAAATGACAATGTTATCACTATGTCCCTCTTTTTCCTTTTATAGGAAATTTCTGTAAAAAAGAAGTTTTGTGAATACAATGATAAAACTATTAAATAGTATATTGATACTTGAACATCTCTGGATTACTACCATAGGATACAAGTATGCCACTCTAATAATTTTAATCTAAATTTGTAACCAAATTATAACATAAGGATAATATCCTCCTAAGGAGAAAATGATTAAACAAGGTAATAAGACCAAGATGTAAAGTGAAATTTTTCTAAATAAATGGAAGAGTACATTTTGAGAAAATAGTAGGATTAGATGAGTTTTCTGATCTACACACATCTATATGTATATGATTAGCTTTCAAATTTTATCTATTGTGGAAATTTAGTTAATTTCATTTAGTAATAGTAAGTACAATTTTAGTAATAGTTCTCAAAATGGGATTATGAATTTTTTAATTAAGGATTAAATATTTTATACATAAATTATATTAATGATGACAAAGAAAATGCAATTATTCTCCCATTTAAAAAATCTTATCATTTTAAAAGGCAGAACAGACCATAAATGAGTTTCCTAAAAAAATAGCACCAGGACCAGAAGGATTTATAAGTGAATTATATCAAACATTTAAACATCAATAATTCTAATATTAAATAAATTATTTAAAATAACTAGTAAAAAAAGCATTTTGTCAAATTCCTTTTCAAGAAGCAAATATAACACTGATACCTAAAAACCAGAAGACTTAAAAAAAGTGATAAACCAATTTCATTAATATGGATGCAAAAATACTAAGTAAAACACTAGCTAAAATATGGCAACAATACATTGAAAATATTACACATTATGACCTAGTAGGATTTATACCAGGTATGAAGGGATGATTTAACATAAATAAAACTATCAATATAATTGGTTATATTAATAATAATAAAATCAGATGATTATATCAATGGATGCTAAAAAAGCTTTAGAAAAATTATAACTCATTTCTATTTAAAAGTTTTTAAAAATATAGGCATGAATGGACTTTTCCTTAAATTGATAAAAAGCATATGTATCTAAAATCATCAACAACCAATATTTGTAATAATCATAAAATATAAGCCTTTCTAGTAAGATCAGGTGTGAAAAAAGGATGCCCCACTCCCATCACCAATATTATTCAATATTGTATTGGAAATCCTATCCATGGTAACAAGAGAAGGAAAAAAAACAATCAAAATTTGGAATGTGGTAATAAAATCACCACTTTTTTTTGTAGATAATATGATGTCACAAACAAAACTCTGCAAGAAGAGATAGTAAGAGATGCCCCACTTAAAATTAAACTATATAAACAACCTGGAAGTGCATTTGCCAAGACAAACTCAAGAACTGTATCAGATCTAAAATATTGGAAAGATATAAATTATTTATAAGTAGGCAAGGCCAATATAATAAAAATCAAGAACAGAAAGTCAAAAAGACCTAAAGAACTACTAATAAAAATGCAAAGGAAGGAGATTTAGCAGCATCAGATCTTAAACTTATAAAAATGTAATTATCAAATTTATCTGGTAGCATATATATATATGCATATATATATATAATTACAAATCATATCAGATAAATGGTTTAGGCAAAGATAGAAATAACAAATGATATATAAACTGAAAATCTCTGAAGTTTTTAAATTTGAGAACCAAATTTAAGTGATTGTTTTTCTTTTCTTTTTTCTTTCTTTCTTTCTTTTTTTTTTTTTTTTCTGAGGCAATTGTGTTAAATGACTTGCCCAGGGTCATGCACTTAGGAAGTATTATGTGTCCAAAGCTGATTTGAAGTCTTCCTGATTTCGGGGCCAGTGCTCTATCTACTGTGCCATGTAGCTGTTTTTAACTATATTAAGTCAGAATTATCTAGGAAACTCTAAAAGACATTCTCTACATGAGACCTCTGGAACTCAAAATATACTGCTTAAATGAATATTAAGAATGGGTTACTAGAATACAAGGGGAATTAATTAGGTAACATTGGTGGTAATTACTGTATTGCTTTATATGACTTGTGTTTTAAGGTTTTTTGCTTACTTGGTGACATGTAGATCTTCCTTCTCAAAAGGAATCCATTGTAAGACCTCTAAGTAATTCGATCTGTATCTGATTTAATGTAATTTTGAATAGATGAGAATTGTAAAAAAAAGAACTGATTTTTTTGTTTTGATCTAGTCCTGCATGGGTAAGTAACTAGACTATCTCTACAGGTTGTTTACAGATTGTTAACCAAAAGCCTATGTTACCCAGTCCAAATATTGACACATGGAGTTTTTTGACAATGGTCAACCCTTTTTTCTTCTAAGACTTCCTACCATATTCTTTTGACTAACACTGTTAAACTTGTAGAATGAACTGCTGGATCATCTGAAGAAGGCCCTTGATCTTGAGTGGGTGGGTCTAGGGGCTTCAAGGTTTATAGACAGCTGACAACCAAATGAAAGATCTCTCCTAAGGTTCCAGATGAAGGCTAAGTTTACTGTCCTAGTTTCTGTTTTTGCTTCTGTTTCCTTTCCTTTTCTATTATGTGCAAAAACTAACAGCCTGATTCAAGTGTGTTTTGGCAGTTTTTCTCCTTACATTACTTGGTCTCCTCTTTTCTCCTTGCAAGCAAACAATGGCTAGCAATGATTCTAGGACACAGTTCCCCAGTAGATTCCTTCAAGGAACTTACCCGTTAGCAACATCTCATTCTAACCCAACTGGCCTCTCTTGCATTATGACCTCCTGTTTTTTATTGGTCATAAGGATAAGGGTTCTTTCAGAACTGCTCTTTGGCCAAAATTGGGAAATGTCAAAATATTAGGAGATACCCTATTTTCGAGAGCTAA
Source organism: Sminthopsis crassicaudata (assembly GCF_048593235.1). Classification (NCBI taxonomy): domain Eukaryota; kingdom Metazoa; phylum Chordata; class Mammalia; order Dasyuromorphia; family Dasyuridae; genus Sminthopsis; species Sminthopsis crassicaudata. Next base: position 392,424,353 of record NC_133620.1, on the reverse strand, counting down.
GACTCAGCAAGCAACTGATGCCTGAACAATACTTTGCACTCACCCTCTGGATGATCTTAGCCACACCAAAATCCCAGGAGTGTTTCTGGTCAAAAAACCTTGATATGAGCATTCTGCTCAACAATAACTACTTGTAATGAGAAAAGGGAAAAAAGGAAAGAAAAATGAATATATGTGTATGTGCATGTGTATATATATATATATATATATACACATATACGCATATATACATATATGTATAGTGCCTATTATGTTCTAAACACTGTGCTAAGTACTTTTTAAAAAATAAATATGATCTGATTTGATTCTTACAACAATAATGTAAATGCCATTATTATCCCCATTTTACCATTTGAGGGAACTGAAGTAAACATATTAAGTGACCTTCTCAGAGTCTGTATCTGTGATTGAATTTGAACTCAGATCTTCTTAACTTCAGTTCTGATAGTCTTATTTACTGTGTCATGAAGGTGCCTCTTTAAACAGTCATTTTATCATCTTAGTGAATTGAGTAGGACACTATGGAGTAAACTGTTTTGACAAAGGAAATATATCCAGTGTATGTCAGAAGGAGGACTTGAACAACCAGTATGTGTCAGAAGCGAAACAGGAACTAGATCATCATACTTCTAAAGCTAATTTTCTATTTACTAACCCCATGCTGCCTCTCAAAAGAAATTACTGAAAAAAGAGAATATCTTATTAAGTAAATTATTTGGCCATGAGGAGGAGGAAGAGAAGTACTAGTAGTATTAGAACTAATAGCCAATCTTATAAGGCATTGCAAATAACTTTATGCAATTATATAACTTTATCCTCACATAATTCTCATTTTATAGAAGTGGGAACTAAGACAATTAAGTGACTTAGCCAGGATCAAACATCTATTAAATATCTGAGACTGGACTTGAATTAACTTCTTGATTCTAGGTCAAACATTCTATTTACTGCCCCACATAAATCCTCATTAAGGATATCCTTGAAATTATGGAATATAAATTCTTCCAGTAGAATGCAAGATTCTTAAGAAAAGGGACTTGTTTCACTTTTGTCTTTGGATCCTTCCCCACTTAGCACAGTATATATCACAGAGTAGATGTTTTTCAATCAGCTTGTTGTGAATAACTAGCACTTATATAGAAATTAAATGTTTGAAACATGCTTTAGTTATATACATTTTAACTCATTTGATCTTCATGACAACTCTGTGAGACAGGTGGTATGATTATTCCATTTTACAGATGTGGAAACAGATTGGAAAAGGTCAGATGACTTGTTTAACATCACAAAGTTTCTGAAGCACAATTTGAACTATGGTCTTCCTAAATCTCTGTTTACGCTGTATTGTCTAGCTAACTCAATAAATACTTATTAAATTGAAATGAATTATACCTTCCTTAATTTTTTTTCTAGAGATGAGAAAAATAGGCAAATGAGTGGTTGATGTTGTCTTGATCAACTTTTTTTTTTCAGGGGTAGGTAAAATTGTTTGATTGTTTCCCCATTGATTGGAATCTTCCCCTCTTTCACCTATCTTGTGAATCATTTCATCAATGCTCTCAGGCTTGTGTCACCCCTAGCATGGGTGTCATCTGTACATACTCAGTCCATTCCAGCTGCTCTTCCAGGCTTTCTGTTCTCTCTTTTCATTTCCACTTCCACATGTAGCACATTGAGGACAGAGGTGTCAGAATCCAAATGTGGTGGCTCCACTGTCATTGAAGAAAATAGAAATGTTGACAGATTGTTTCCATTTTTTCATCTGTTTGCTGTCGTCATTCAAATGTCATCTTTCAATGCTCTTGGGATGATCTGGTTTAATTGATGCCAAGCTTTCCTGTAGATCCATATCCTCATTGTTTCATGAAGTAATACTGTTCATAATCTTCCCCTTCCTTCCACATTATATCTGGCAAATGAGTTTCTACTTTAAATCAAAATTGCAATTTATATAACATAAATGCAGTCCAACCAGAATTACACTTTAGAAGATTAAGAAGTGTTTTATAGATTTATTCCTTATAGAAAACTCAAATCACATATCAGACAAGTTTAGAGTTGAAGTAGGATATGTATGTAGAAATAAGATATATAAATAAAAAATTGAGATTAATATCAAAAATGACCTTGCTCATTAACATCATTATATTTCTGGACTAATGCACACAATATGATACAGTGCTTTTTTTTTTTTTTTTTTTTTTTTGCAACAATCAAAAAAAGTAATTTTGAGAACACTCCTTGACATCAGTTTTAGTGGATATGATGTTGAAGAACAAAATTACATGACACAATAGAAAAAGTTCTGGGAATCTGAGGTCTGGTTCTGGTTGTTCTATTAAGAAACACCAGCCAAGACTTTGAGCAGGTCTTCTACCTCTTGGTTCTTTTCTATTTCATCTATAAAATGTGGAAGGTTTGTCTAGATGTCAGATACATATTTCTTACATTTTATCACTTAATAGTTTAATTTTAGTCATTTATGGTAATATTTTGTTTTCCTTTGCCAGAATGTTTTGGAGTTCAGCAAAAGATCTTAATTATAAGTAAATATTTCCTTGAAATCTATCAAAAATACTTTTATTAGATATGTTATGAATGCAACTATATCTTTAATAGAAAATGGTACAATTAATGGAACCAAAACATACATATAAGCCAACTAAGGAAGAATTTTTACAAAAATTTCCATGCCTAGTTCCGGTAATATAATTACTTGACTCTCTGTACATGTTGAATTAATTTAACTCATGTGGCAAGTACTATAATTTCTATCCTAGAATGATACTAGTACAGAAGTCATCACTTGACATGACTGCATCATGAAGGACTGCTGACAGTCAGAAGAGATCAAAAGCAGATCAGGTTGCTTAAGAAACTATATGTCACTGAATTCAGAAAGACAAGACTGAGTGCCCCAGAGAGTTATGAAACCTGGAGGCAATTGTAGGAGACAAAAGCAATGGACCCATTAATAAAATCCTAAACTGTGCTTCAGTATTCCCTTTTTTAAAATGTTGTATACATAGCACATTAATCCTTGGGGTTCCAACCTTTGAATAAAACAATCCATTTCTACAGAAAACAGAAAAAATTCTCAATTTGAGATAATGTGATTCAAAATCACATACTGTGTCCTTACAATCTGCATATATCTTTTACTATAATTTCTGTCTAATTATCTTAAAATAAAATTTACTTCTCAAGAATATGAGATATATATGCAATTTAGTTAAATCTATTCCAAAGAAAGAATTTACATAGCCTCTAATACATGAAAAGATAAGTCATAATTTGCAATTAAGGCAAAAAAAAAAACATATAGCCAAAGGTCAAATCTTTAGTTATATAAATATGTTTGTTATTATTATTATTATATTCTGATAAAATTTTCTCTAATGCAGTTACTATTTTAAGCAAATTATATTCAAAATTTCAAAAAGCTATGAAATGAATTTTTTAAAGTTTTTTTTTTCCCTTGAGAAAAATCAGCAAAAAGGATAACATTGTACCTTGTGGTAAGATAGGATGATAATTGAAGAAATAAAGAAGGTAGAATTGCTTGGCCAATTTTTTTGCTTTTATTTTCTCTACTACAGAGAATAATCTTTGGACTAGAAAGACTACAAGAAAAAAAAATGACTAATTGGGAATAGAAACCCAGGCTAACTAAGGTGATAGTAAGACATTTAACTGCTCTTGATAAGTTCAGTTGAGCTCAGGCACATGAAAGCACATCCCATGGTAATGAATAAATTGTCAGACTTGATTCCTGTGGATGATTTTGGATGATTACAGAAAATGGAAAGCAAGTACTGCTGAAACTGGATAAGTCAAATATTGCCTCAGTTTGTTTGTTTAAATAAGGAGAAGAAGAGAATAGAGCTTGTAAACTATAAATCAATGAGCCTGACTTTTATCCTTGGGGAAAATAAAATGGATATAGCAAGAAGTCAATAAGTAGAGTTTCATTAAGAACAAATTATTTCAAACTCATGACTTTCTTCTGTGACAGAATGGTGAGATAAACATATCAGGGTCATTTGGATAACGTTTACCTTAATTTCAACAAAAAATTTGACAGTATCTCATGGTGTCTTATGGAGAAGATGATTAGAAATAATATAGATCTGTTATTCCACCATATCTGGTTAAATAGATAGACCTAAACACTAACTGTTAATAGGTGAAGTCTACAACAGGATGATTTCAGAAAGGCCTGGAGAAATTTACATGAACTGATGCTGAGTGAAATGAGCAGGAACAGGAAACCATTGTATACTTCAACAATACTATATGATGATCAATTCTGATGGATGTAGCCATTTTCAAAAATGAGATGAACCAAGTCAGTTCCAATAGAGCAGTAATGAATTGAACCAGCTACACCCAGCAAAAGAACTCTAGGAGATGATTATCTAGGAGATGATTACAGAATTTCCAATCCCTCTAATTTTGTCTGCTTAATTTTGGATTTCCTTCACAGGTTTATTGTACACTATTTCAAAGTCTGATTCTTTTTGTACAGCAAAACAACTCTTTGGTCATGTATACATATATTGTATTTAATTTATACTCTATCATATTTAACATGTATTGGTCAACCTGCCATCTGGGGGGGGGGGGGAAGGGGGAAAATTTGAACAAAAGGTTTGGCAATTGTCAATGTTGTAAAATTTATCCATGCATATATCTATTAAAAAATAGGTGAAGTCTACTTGGAAGAATATCTGTAGCATAGTTTCCTAAGTATCTGCCTGTTATGGTCAGGGGCAGATCTCAAGGGCAGAGTCTAAGAGGCACTCCGAGGCTTATTCTGCCTGAGCCTGATAACAGGACATAAAGGTATTGAGTAAGCTTCATTAAAGAGGAAAAGCTTCCTTGCTCTTGCTGATCATGCTCAAACTCCTGGACTCTCAGTCATGTGACCAGGGGACTATAAAAAGGAGATTGCAGAAGGGGGGGGGAAGAACTCAAGGGAACTCGAGGGAACTTGAGCTAACTCCCAGGAAGAAAGAGGGGAACTCCAGGAGAACTCTGGAGGGCAGGCTAGAGGGAATGTTAGGGAATACTATGTAAAGAGTTAGAATAAAGACCTCTTGCTGCATACTTAAGTGACTTGGGTGCTCTGTGGTGGAACTTCTAAAAAGGTAGCTCTCTGATTAGGATAATCAGAGCTGAGACATTCGAAAACCTGGTGAAGGTGAGAAACCAGTTGACCCCTGCTGAGGTAAGCAGCTGGGAGGTAACGTCTGCCCATGGTCTTTTGCCACTTAATCTTTTTGCCACTTATTTTTGAAGCTATATATGTCAGGCTTATTGAGTTTTCTAATGACAACATTTGGGAGTATAGTTAACAGATTAGATAATGAGATCAAGATTCAATCAATCACAATCAATTAACATTTATTATGTAGCTATTAAGTTCAGCAGGCACTGGATTCAAAATTTATTTTTGAGATTAATGTTTGGCAAAATTTAAAATCTTACATCTCATTTCAAGATAGCAATTAAACAAGAAAAGAAGTATAAGAAATAAGATGAGGTGGCAAATCTTACCCAAAGGAAAAGATTTAGGCTTTTGTAGTGACCTAAATGCATTCTGGGTGAACCCTATATGATATGGTTGTCAAGAAAGATAATGAATCTTGTGCTACATTAAAACTTAAATAGCTTCCTCATATTGTGTTATTCATTTTATAATTCTGTCAAGTGTCAGCTCAATTAAAAAAAATCAGGCAACATTTATTGTACATAGCATTCTTTCTGCTGAAAATGCAAAAGTTGAAAATGGAATAGCTTAGTTTTCTTTTCGTCTAAGACTTTGTAATCAATTTTGGGATACATAATATATCTGCAAAATGGAATAAAATAAGATAGAAAATATTTTAATAATTTTTAGGAATACTGGTTCACTTGGAGCTTAGGGAAGGAATAGGGAAAAATTCCAGAAGATTTCTTGGAAGAAGTAACAATTGATTTGGACTTTGGAAAAATAGGTAGAGATAAAGTGAAAAGATGCTACTTAGAATTGACAGGGCAGTCCATTCAAAAGCAAGAAGATAGGGGATTACAGATGAAATCAAAACCCAAGAAATAGTCTAATTTTGCTATACTTCTTCCAAAAAAAGTAATTCTGAATAAGGCCACATAAGCAAATTGAAGTCATACAATCTCGTGGTAACATTCAGTATTTAGAAAAGTGTCTGGTAAAGGAGAATCTCTTATTAATGCTTGATAAATAAAAAGTTTGTATTGGATCTTAGGGCTTCTGCTCATATTTCTTTTCCTTTCTTTTTTTTCCCCTGAGGCAATTGGGGATTAGTGACTTGTCCAGGGTCACATAGCTAGGAAGTGTTAAGTATCTGAGATCAAATTTGAACTCAGGTCCTGACTTCAGTACTGAGGCTCTAACCACTGTGCCACCTGGCTGTCCCTAAAAAAGGCTTTCAATAATCCAGGGGGAGAGAGGTGACAAGTGCTAACCCTGCTATGGTAATTGATCCCTGTAATTGTTAGAGCCTCTCTCTTCCCTGAAAATATTGTGTATTTATGTGTTTGGTCAAAACTCCTCTATTGTTTGAGATGTTTGAGATGAAGCAATGGATAGAGCTATACCTGAAATAAGGATAACTTCTGTTCAAATTCTGCATCAGATACTTGCTAGTTGTCTAACTCTGGGCAAATCCCTTAATCAATCTCCATTTCTTTACCTATAAAAAGGAACTAATAATAGTAGTTACCTTCTAGGGTTGTTGTGAAGATTAAAGGAAATCTTGTTAAAGTGCTTTTCAAACTTTAAGGCACTATAAAATGTTAAATATTATAATTATGTTTATATTAGAATATTGATAGATTTTTGAGAGCAAGGAATGCTTTTGTTTTTGGCCTTTGTATATCTTGTGCTTAGCAGTATGTCTAATCATACTGAGTTCTCAATATGTCCACTCAATCAAATATGAATACTTATACTAATGTGATTGCTCATCCTTGAAGTATTTCAGTACATAAAAACTTAATGGGGGGGAGGGAAAGAACTTTCAGAGTATGGTAATTTAAGTAACTGATTTAATAAGAAATCAATGTCTACTCTGAAAACAGCATATTAAGTCATCTGTTATTGAGATAAACATACAGCTCTGTTATCAAATCATCAATAACTTTAGCTTTGAAATCTTGTTCCTGATATTTGAATTGTGAATCCAAATCTGGCTCCATATTGAAATCATGAATCTTCATTATGATTCCAACAACACTTCAGTAATGTCTATATAATTTCAAAGAGCTAAAAGTACCATAAAAGGAAATATTTCCCCTAGGATATCTAGAAATATTGTTTAACTGCTTTATTTTGGTTTTTGAAAGTTTCTTCAGGGAAAAAGCCTCTCCTTAGCTACCTGCTTGGTCTATCTGCAACAGTGCATCACCTACAGGGCTTTTTTTTTTTTTTTCACTGAATGCATAGAGGAAAAAGTCACATAATTCAGAAGCCACAAATTCTGAGAGTTAGGAAAGGAACAAATATTTATAAGATGTATGAGGAAGTTAATGCAATGTAAAACCCCAAGGAGATGTCATAGTGTTGACCATGTCAATGAAAACAAGATCATAAAAAACACTGAAGAAATGTCATTCCATCCATACATTGCAGATTATATTCAAGAAGTATTTTGTGGAATACCAATATTTCTTGGTTTTGTTTTTGTTTTAGAAACAGAAAAGAGTAAGCATAATGGTTAAATATTTTCTTTGTCACAGAAGTATTAATTAAACTACCCAAAGCAAAAGCTACACAAAAATGAATACATTCTACGCAAAAATTAATACATTTAATTCACATTGAAAAGGTTTCATTTGTTCATCAGCATAGGGAAATTATATAAATGGATTATCAGACTTCATTGTATTCTGTTACCTCTCAAATCTTTCTTCAGTTTTCGAAGATCTTTCTGAAAGTCTTCAAACTTCATCTGGGAGGCTTGAAAGAGGTCCTGGGGTTCTGGCAGTGGAAAAACACATTGTTCTTTTCCAGCATCCTGTGAAACAAGGGGAATAATGCTTTTTTTTTTTTTTTTTTTTTTTTTTTTTTTTTTTTTTTTTGCTTGTTTGTTGTTTTTTGAAAGAAGAACAATCCAGCACCAGCTCTGAAGTCAGGAGGACCTGAATTCAAATCCGGCCTCAGACACTTAAAACTTAATACTCAGACACTTAATTAATAGCTAATAATAGCTATTCTTGGACAACTCACTTAACACCAATTACCTCGGGGAGGGGGGGGGGAAGAATAATCATCCACAAGCATAAAAAGAAAGAAAAAGGACATACATATATTAGGATACCACTCAGTTTTCATTGAGTAAATGAAGTAAATTTGGCTGGGTACATAGAATTTACAATTACTTACCTGATCGAAATTTCGAAGATAATATGAAACGATATACGATAAAAGACTCCGGCTATTGTCCTAGGCAGAAAGATCAAAATGAATAAAGGAGGTTTAAATTTTATTCCCTATTAAAATCCTAGACATCATCATATATATGATGACATTTTAAATGAAAAGTGAAATTCTATAAGACAGATTGTCTTTCTGTACCTAAGATACTTAACTGTCTCATCTACTTAACATTATTCTTCCTTTTATCAGACCAGTATCAGAATTGGTTAAGAGGAGTGTATAAAACATAAAAATTATCCTGTTTTTGTTTGTTTGCTTCTTTAGTTACTAGCTTTTTGTCTATTTATTTAATTATCTTTTATTATTACTTTTATTGATATTATTAATTTATTGTGTTATATAATAATTAAAATAATTAAAAAATAAAAATACTTTATTTAATTTAGTCACACACATAATTCTTTAGAGGAAAGCTAATCTTTAATGATGAAATGTATGATTTCTGTCTTAATTGAAAGAATTTAGAATTGACAGGGCTTTATGAATAGCTGTGCAAGCTATTTAACCACCTGTAAGTTGGAGACTCAGTTCACATTTAAGAGAAACCCCTCAAAAAAAGAATAAAATAATTAAAAATCATTTTTGCTTTATAGCAATCATTTTAGATAATAAATTATGATGTAAATCACCCAATGTTGGCATACTTTAAGGAATTTAAAATTCATTAGCATAATGAATTATGTATGATGAGTTCTAATCTCAGGCTTAACAGGCCACTTTTCTTTTGCTTTTCTGTCAGAGATTCATCTAGGAATTGATTTGGCTCTAGAAATTGTATGCATTGCTCATTATTGCTACCACATTTGAATCAAAACCATGCGATATAAAATTATGACTGACATTTTGAGTTTTATCTACTTTAAACTAAACCTCCTGAGATATAATGCATATGCTCCTGGATTTTCTAATTGTTATGATTATAGCCAGTGGTTGCTGGTTTTTATTTTTGTTTTAATTCATATCCTTCTCTCTTCATATACCCCCTAGTACTTTGATTTCCTAATCGAGACCTATTAATTAAAAATAAAATCTAAAAATCTGCTTTTAAGTGATCACTTTTAATTTTTGGTTTGTGGTTCTACTAACTCTATTAACATGAACTTACTAGTTAGATTGAAATGAGTCAACAATATATTTACTAGAGGCTTGGTGTTCATAGTAATCTATATAATCCTATGAGAGTGTTTTAGAATTAGAAAGAGCCAGATTCAAATATTTTCTCAAATACTTTCTAACTGTGTAACTCTGGGAATGCCACTTAACCTTTCTGAGTCTAGGCTCCTTCATGAAATAAGGATAATAATCTTTCACATGATATTGTTATAAGGATCATGTGAGATAAGATGTTTCAATAACTTCTTGAAGTTTTAAACTTTAATAACTTAAAACTTATTTTAAACTTTAATTATGTGAAATTGCAAAAGGTGTTCCAATAATCTTCATGCACTTTTAATTTTTAATAACTTAAATTTTATTTTAAACTTTAATAATTAAAATGATATCAAGATTTTTGTGACATTTTGTATAATCTCATTAATTCTTAGAACAATTCTTTTTGGTATATTATTGTCCCCTTTCCATGAAGAATCCCAAGCTGAAGAAATCTAAGAGGCATTCATTCCTAGAGTCACAAGTATCTCTAACAACTTTATAACTTAATAAGGTGGATTTAATAACTTAAAGTTGAAGTAAGAATTTTGGGATACCTTGTATGTAAATAAAATACTTAGCAAACTTTAAAGTATGGCATAAAAGTTATCTATAAATAGAAGTAGTAGATATAATTGTGTTATTCTAACATTCTCTAAGGAGATATACCAAAAAAACCCCACAAAAATCTAGTGATTAAATTTAATGATTCATAAGATTTTGAACTAGAAACATTTGAGAGATCATCTATTCTCATCAAGTATCAAAAAGATATAATTATATTAATGTAGCTAGATATATTTTTTTTAATTTCAGTCAAATATTTCACTTCCTTTAGAAAGATATTATAGACTCTTCCTAAATTTTTAAGTACTTGAGTCTCTTGGACTAAATCTAAATAATTAATTTAAATAAGAAAAACAAACAAACAAACAAACATTCTGCTAGAGGCTATTTTATCTTAGGGAAAAGTAGAAATCCCTCAGATTTCTGATATAGAAAAATTTCCCATAGTTCAACTGGTCTTTGCATAAACATAATTGGTCATGAAATCAAGAAGGAAATTTGTAGTTCTAGTTGGATTCATAGTCATCAAAGAGGACATAGGATTAATGGTTATTTATTTAAGGAAACATTCTAATACTCAACACACATACACACAAAAATGAACAGTTCTTTAACTTAGATATAATTTGGCTTTAAGGTATAAAGAAACAATTATTACATAGGACACATATTCAAACTCCTTATTACTAAAAAAAAAATTATTTCATCTTCTAGTGATCCTATAGTCAGTCATAAAAATACTTACACTGCTTTTGACATCTTTCAGCTTTGGAAGAATGTCTAATCCAAAACCATCTGCCTGTCCCCGAGTCTTGTTCCCACCATTCATGTAATTACCAAAGGCAAGAACCAGACCTAGAACCTGCATAACCCCTGACCCATTTTTCAATGTCTGCAAAATAGGATAAAGAACAATTTTTCTTAATTAAAATTTTGTATAACATTTATCAATTTTTACAAGAGTTGTCATCACATAATATGCCAAGCGTCCAATATATTCACTAACATTTTAGGTTACATCCATTTATCATTATTTCTATTTACAATTTATAGTTCATTAGAAAATGTCTAAAATGCTTATTAAAGTCACAAAACACACAGAAGTTACATTTACATAGACATAAACAAAGGGAGAAAAGCCTTAAACCACAGAAAGAAAATAAAATCATACCAACTAAAATAATACATTCTAACATACATTTCACAAGTGAGCCAAAGGGGGCATTGGAGAGACCCCTGTCTCTCAAAATAAGCATCTGATACCATGTCTCCTATTCTTTTTTAAACTAAAAAGGGCTAGAAAAAGGAATACTTTGAAACAAAGATTATTTCAAGAGAAGTTCTTTGTAGCTATTCTAAATTTACATACCTCCTTACAACCCAAGTAATCTGGCATCAAAACTAATACTAAAAAAATGTTGACATAAAGAAATACACTTTATAGAGATTAAATTTATCCCATATATTTCACACTTGTTTCTTCCAAAGCATTAAGTTAGGATTAACTTTGTATTATTTATACTCAGCTCATCTTTTTATATATATATATTTTTAATAATAGGAGAAAAATGGTATTGCTGTCCCTAAACTTTAAAAATTTTTGATATTGACAATTTATGCAGAGTATTATTACTCCAACTTAAAGAAAGCATTTTAGTCTCAAATTCAGCTATACTCTTGTCTTCAAATCATTGGGGTGGACTAATTATTAGCAATTTGTTGAGCAGACCCTTCCAAAAATCAAAGAAAGCAAACAAAATGCACTCAAATGGCATTCATTTGGTTGTCGGATGTATGAAAGCCTCTACAAAGTGAAGATTTTGCTTTGGCAGCAGCAGAAGGCGCAGTATTCTCTAGAGGCTGATGTGCATTGGCAGGAATCTTATGATGCTGCAGTGAAGCCCTGAAAGCCAATCTGAACATGTGCTTTGATCTGGAAGCACCATCATAAAATGTTCCATTCGGCAGGACTGTGATCCTTCATATTTAATGAAGACTTAAAGTAAATAAAAAAGAAAACTTTTGAAATATGAACATGACTGAGTGAGATTAAATATCAGAAATCTAGCTCCAGCTTTCTCTGGACCAGAACCCACCTCACACAACTTCTGGAGTAGTTCAAGTTTGCGGCGAATAGAACAAATACTTTCTGAAAATGTTGACTGGAACAGGATGCAAAAGACTCTCTCTGAAAAGTTGGGTATTAGTGATAATTCATAAAGGAACCTGAAGAAAAAGAGTCAAATGAAGAGGGAATATATAATTCACATAAACAGATTTTTAGTTTTACATCATTCCTAACAATTAAGTACTTAAGATACTGCACTTTCCTAATGGAAATAACCCATACATCTTCTGGATGATTCTTCTTTGGCTATAAGAAGCATGCTTACTGTTCAGGTTTGTCCAAAGACTTGGCATTTTCTTTTTCTTTGCATGATCTGCCATGCTTTTCAATTTTTTCCAATTCGTCTGTCTGTGCTCTCTGGAAAAAAGAAGACATTTTTTCCCTGAAAACCTGGCCAATTAAACTCAAAAGATAATAATTGTCTTCCTACAAAAATCACTTGATATTTTCATATTCCTTAGCATCTGTTTGTAGTAAAACTTTACTTAATTCATGAGGCATTTTAAAGTGTAAATATGTTTAATGCAAACCAGATTACCTCCAAATCTTCCAAATAATGTTATTGACTATTAGTAATCTGCAAAAGATTTATTCATTCAAGCATGCATTGAGACAATACATTTTTCCTTTCCTGTTCTTTTGGCTGTTTATATACTCTCTAGGATGAAAGAATTTGCTTTTAAAGTGGTATTTCTCATTCAAAAATCAGTCAAGTTGAATTTGAATGTAATGTGATCCTAAAGATTTATGTAAAGTTATTTCTCTCATGGTAAAAGAAAGGGATTTATTTAACTATCTCAATCACTGTTCACTGCTATTTAGGCTATGAGAAATTCCCAAAGTAATTTTTAGTTTGACTTTTAATGTGAACAACACAAAAATCACAGAATGTACACACAATATTTTGTCACTTTTCCTGAATTTTCTTTTTGGTGGAATGTCTTTAAATATATTTTCTTCTATGTACCTATATATGCTTCCCTCTCTCATACACACATGAACTAAAGATCAAATTTATTGTCCTAATCTTATTTTTTTGTGAATCTCCATAAAATATTTTAGCAGCATATAAAGAGTGTTATAGACATAGAAGAACAAATCTACCTTTCAGATTAGACTTCTTAAAAACATATTACTTTTGTCTACATGTGTGCAGTTTGGTAGGGTAGTCACAATAAGTAAGAACAAAATGCATTTTGATGTGATCTCCTTTTTGTAAATATATGAAATCAATCATGTTACATTTTCTGAATGCATGAAAGAGAATGTGCGAAATCACATAACTTATGCTTGGGCCAGTTCCACAGAACATAAATTTTATTCTGTTATATGTAATATTAAAACAATAATTCAGTCAACCAACAAGTATTCTGCAAGTCTGGATGGACTTTGGCCTGATAAGTTTGAAGTTCCATGGCATCCTTTTAGTTTTAGATGATTTCAAAATGTGACTTCTGGTTGATGAGCAAGCTCAAATAAAAAAGACATCATCTACAATGAGGCATTTTTTAATGAGGGAAGAATAAGTGATGAGTCACATACTGAGGTGAAATATTGATTCTTTGATGGTGTGATTCTTTGTATTTGAAATAAAAATAAAATATAAAGTCTTACGAGGGGAAGAAGAAGATAGTGTCTTTCAAATACCCAGTTGCAGCAAAAACAAAAACAAAAAAACAAAAAGCGAAGCTATTTGCAGAATTCAAGTCAATAAATATTTAACTTCTCATTATAAACGGAGTTCTTTGAGAGATACGCACATAGAATAAGTCTATCTATTATCATGGAGTCTTATAGTCTAATATGAATTATCATGTTATAGTGAAAATGCCTTGGCTTTGTAATCAGAGGGTCAGGTTAAACCCTCACCTCTCATGTTTAATATCTCTGTATGATCCTGCACAAATCATTTAGGCTTTCTGACTCCCAATTCCCTCATCTGTAAGTAATGGCATATATCAGCAACTTCTAAAATCCCTTTCAACTCTACATCTTTTGCTACATATATTACTAACTATAATCTACCATATCATATCATTGTATAAGCTTTAGAAAATGTATGGATAGTGATCAAATAGTTATAGCAGAGAAGTTATTGCAGATGGAGGGAACAGTATGATCAAAATGTTTGAGTTACACATATCTCATTCTTCAAATAAACATGGAAATTATCACAATAGTTTGGAGAAGGAATTATCAGACATTATTCACTTAAAAGTATCTGCATAAGTCAGATCAGGGGAAAATTAAGTAATACATAGAATAAGGAGAAATATTGATTCTTTTTTGTATGACATAAATCAACCAAAAAACATTTAAGTGCCATTGTATGCTAGACATTAAATGCTAACATTGTGTGTTTGACAAATGCTAGGGATCTGAACACAAGCAAAAGACAGTTCCTGTTCTTGAATTCACAATCTAATGGGAAAGAAACTGAGCAAGTAAAAGTGTACAAACTATATCCAGTATAAATAGAAAATAAATAGAACAGATGAGAGATTATAGAATTAATAAGAGTTTGGTAAAAGTTTCCTGTAAAAGATGGGATCTTAATTGAATTTCCAAGAAGACAGAGAAGTAATGGAGTGAAGAACACTCCAAATTTGGGGGACAGAGGAAATACCCAAAAGTAAGAAATGGAATGTCCTACTTCCTGAAATAGAAAGGATTGAATCAGAGTAGATGAACCTGACTGTTCTCTATACTTTCCTGGGAAAGCTCCAGGCATTAGAAAACCTAACTAGGATCTGGTGAGTTAGAGTCTCATGCCATTAGAATCCCCTCCAGGATACCTCTTCATGAATCTATACAGAGATTCACATTCACCATAAAGGAGACTAAAGACAAAATTTAAATTGAGCTGCCCTCCAACAGAGCTTTGACATTGACCTCAGAATCATATTATAATAATGTTTTCTAAAACATTAGAGGTTAGAAACCTTTTGACAACTGGATAGCACAGAAGATAGAATGCCAAGCCTGAAATCAGGAAGGCATGTTTCTGCATTCAAATCTAACTTCAGACATTTATTACTTGTGTAAACTTGGGCAAATTACTTCACCCTGTTTGCCTCAGGTTCCTCATCTATGAAATGAGCTGGAGAAGGAAATGGAAAACACTCCACTATCTCTCTCCTTCCCTCTCTCTCTCTTCCCCAGTCTCATTCTCTTTCTTTCCTTCCTTCCTTCCTTCCTTCCTTCCTTCCTTCCTTCCTTCCTTCCTTCCTTCCTTCCTTCCTTCCTTCCTTCCTTCCTTCCTTCCTTCCTTCCTTCCTTCCTTCCATCCTTCCTTCCTTCCTTCCTTTCCTTCTCCCTCTCTCTACACACATGTATATTTATGTTTGTGTGTATATATATGTATGCGTGTACATGTACATGCATACACACACAGAGAGATGATCAAATGGGGTTATAAAGAGTTCCCAAGAAACATTTTAAGATGTGCAGGGTTTTGCCACAGCATGTAAATTCTGGCTTTCAACTTGTAAAAACACTAACATTAAAACAAAAAACAAACAAACAAAAAAACATATTATTTCCATCACCAACCCATTTATACCCCTAAGACATAAATGCAAAATTAGACTGGGAAGATAACTATTGAAATACATGTATTTTAGATAGACTATGCCAGAAGAACTAATATAGGAGCCTACTTCAACTCATCATCCAAGTATTTGTAAGTTTAAACAACAGTATGGAACCTGGATTTAACTATCATAAAAACAATTGGGGTTGCACACCGCTTCCCATACCATGCTTCACTCTCATCCCTATTTCACCCCCAACCAATATTCTATAGAGGGCCTTCAATCCCCACTTTACTATGTTCAAGAGTGGCTTGAGCAGTAAGTTCTATACACACCTGAAGTCCTATATAATCCAAAGTACCTTTCCATTTCTACTTTTGGAAGATTCTCACTTTTATTTTGGTTTCAATGTTCAATTGATTTCATTCTAGGCAATTTCTTTCTCACTTGGTACATTTCAAACTCTTTAATATCCCTCCTTTTGTCTTCAAAATCTTACCCAATTACCTCAAGAAAAATCTCCTCTATTCCCACCCCTCTATCTTGAATTCACTTGTGAGAGGCAAAATAACCTTAATTATAGATAACAGGCATAAGAGTGGCATTAGTGATATGACTTTATAATAAAAAAGAAAACTAGATTTTAAGTGAAATTTTTAAAAAGAGTAGTATAATCAAACTTTTAACTTCTTGAAGCACTGAAAAATCACTCATAAAACATTATCAACTCTCAGTCTATCTTTCTCTAATTTCACCTGCATATCATATTTCTCCAATACTATCCAGATGATAATTTAAATATAAAGATATATAGAAAAATAAATACATAATATAACAAAATACAATTGTACATGAGTATTTTTGTGTTTTCTGGGCTCGTTGGTTAGTGACTGGGAGATAGCAGGCTGTTTCTTGTACTAGTTCACTGAATCCAATTTAGCACATTTTAAAAATATCTGTTATGTAATTAGCAGCATGCTTATAAGAAAGGGGAATGAAACATGGTTCCTGTCCTGAAGGAGATCAAATTATAGGTTCTATCACTACATAGATTTGTGGCTGTCCCGAAATTCTTGGCCTCAGTTTTCCTATTTGTGAAATGTATAATGGGAAGTAGAGAAATTTAAGCTCTAAAATGCTTTGTAAAATATTCTATTAAAGTGTTTTTCTATTATTTTTCTTTTATTGTATACCTTATCTCAGCAGCAAAATGAATTAGTATTTGAGAAAATATTACACAAATTCAATTAATATCTGTAACATGGTTTCTACTGGAAATTGTGTTCTAAGTGCCAGACAACTCATTTGCAGATGAACTTTTAGATCCTACCTTGCTTATTAGATAGGATGCATTAGCATGATAGATTGGGGAAACAGTATCATAAAGAGACACAGCAGAAAAGGAACCAGAAACTCAATTTTCCTTTTCTTTCTGCCAATCAAATTTCAATATTAGCATTCTTAGAGAAAAACAATAAATTTTCTCTCTGCTGCTTGTCTTGGCAAGGACCACATTCTGATATACATTTTTTATTATTCCCCATTACAATAAAATACTATAGAGGTGACCATTATCCTTATAAAAATTCTCTATTTCTGTAAATATTCTCAAAGTCAAGTAGAGATATTTCAAAAAACTGTAATGAAAAGAATTTTGGACTTAAAAAACAGGAGAGTGACTTTAAAACCCACTTTAGATACTACTATCACTGTGATTACAGTGCAAGTTAAATAACTTCTTAGAGCCTCAATTTCTTCATCTATAAAATTAGGAGAAAAATACTTGTACTACATATTTTCACAGAGGTGTTATAAGAAAAAAGATGTACATATCTTAAAATACTTAATGTGAGTTGCAATGGTTGGTAATGATTCAAAATTTGTCAGAATCAGAAGATAATGATAATTTTGGAAATAAAAAAAATTCTTAAGAGGAGCATACTTTATATTTTGCAGATTGTCTACTTTGATTTAAATTAGGAGATTGAATAAACAACCAAGAATATTCATTGGAGGTTCACCTGTCACAGATTGTTAACTGAGAAAGAAAACTTACCAGAGTCTATAGATATTTCTATAAATAATACCCAACTGCTCATTTTGTTTTTCCCCTCCCCCTTCAACCTTTCCATTTATTCAAGAGGTATCCCTATATACCTGGCACAAGGTTTGAAGCTATATTAAAACACACCAAAAATATCTCTGAAGTTAAACAGTTTATAAGATCTATTGAATTAACTCCTATGCTTGTTTTCATGAGGTAGATCTCTGACACTTCAGTTATTTATTCACATCTTTGAAGGAAATGGGAGACACGACTCTATCCTATCATTTGTGATGTTGTTCTTGATGCTTGTTAGGATTGCTTATGTAGTTTAAAACCTGATGGATATAATTACTGAGAAGGGTCCCAAAAAGCCCTTTTCTATTTTTGTCCTGAATTTTTTTATGGAATTATGATCACTTATAACCAATAAGCTGACATTTGTGGAGGTCTTCCTATGTAAATATGAGTAGAAAAAGCTAAGTAGTGCAACCGATAGAATACTAGATCTTTTGTCAAAAAATTAAAATTTAGTCTCAGATAGATGTGTGTCCTTGATGAAATAATTTAACCTCCATCTGCCTTGTTTTCCTCAACTGAAAATTTGGATAATAACAGAATCTACCTGGCAGGATTATGAGATTGAAAGAAAACATTTGTAAATCACTCTGTAAACCTTAATACTATATAAATGCTAGCTGTTGTTATATCACATTTAATATAATTATATTTTATTACTTTGTAACCACACAACACAAGTATATATAGAATAAAGAAGTAGGAAGAACTAAGACAATGGTCTGAGATTTTTTTTTCCTTTGTGGTAGAGGGGGAACCTGGGCCAATGTGGGCATTTCTTTAGCCTTACTATACATAGTTGTATGAGAACTTTATCTTGCTTTATCAATAGGGACAGAGAGGGAGAAGAGATACAGAAGGTGAACTTAATGAAAAATAAAATAAACATTAATTTAAAACAGAATGAGTATGAAGTATTTGGGAGAGGGAGGGCATTACAAACTGGAAAAATTAGGAAAAAAGATTCAACTATCACATCTCATTTGAAGCAGTCCCATAGATATAGATGAGGAGGGAATTCTTTGCAACCCGGGGGCAACACACTGTGAAAAACATGGAAGATGGAGTGTCTTGTGTGAGGAATAGCAAGTAGTCAAGTATGGCTATACCACAAAATATGTAAAACAGAATAAACAAGGATAAGGATAAGCAGGATAAAGCATAGGATAAGAAATAAAAATAAAAATACTGTTTAAACAGGAAAAAAAAAAACATTGACCTAATTATCACTGATAAAATTCTGCCATTCAAGATAGTAGAGAATTGATACAAATATAGAAGAAGAGCCATTCCCCCAGTAAATAATTGGTAAAAACTGAAAAAAGCAAAAAAGAAATACAATTAAAAGCTACATGAAAGATTTATCTACTTCTGTGATAAGAGAAATGCAAATCAAAACAACTTCAAGGTTTTGCCTCACAACTCAAAAATTGATAAAAACACAAAAAATGGGAAGAATCAATGTCAGAATGTTTGTGGAAAGGCAGTCACATTAATATTCTATTTTTGAAATTGTAAAATGATTCATCCATTCTGCAGAGCAATTGGAATTATGCTAAGAATGTGACTAAAATGTCCATTCCCTTGACGCAGAAATTTTACTGCTAGACTAAAATCCCATGGTGGTCAAATACAGAAACTCCCATAAGGCACCAAAATATTTGCAGCAGTATTTCTTTTTTTCTGGAAGCAAAGAAATGAAAACAAAATAGAATCCTACTAAATGAATACAGTTTATTAAAATTGTGATACTACAATAACAACAATCACCTCCCCCTCAAAAAAAAAAAAACAAACAAACAAAAACAAAAACAAAAAGCAAACTTCTCTAATCACAGTTAAGCTTATTCTTGAAGAAAGTTGAGAAAATAGAAAATATGCTTCTCTTCTTTTCAGAGGTGGAATATTATGGATTTGGAAGACTACAAAGGTCAAATGAAATATAATGATCACTTTTATTGAAGTGTTTTGTTTAAATTTTTTCTATTTCTTTAAAAATTGTTGGTTATCATTATTGTTGCTATTATTTCAGCTTTGAAAGTCATGCATTGATATTCCAAGGTCATTTTTGGAAAGTGGCTCACATGGTAACAGGCTGGGGGCTTCAGTTATGTATCATTTTAGCTTTTACCAACTTTTTACCAACTACCTTACTGACACTTGCACTTCTGTCTTTTCTCCTCTGGTTTCCAGTTTTAGAAACATATTTTTATCACTACTGCTACTGTTAATGCAAATGCTATATCAATCCATTCATCAATAACCTTAATAAATATTCCTGTAACTTTCCAAACTAAAAATCCTCCATGAGGCTAACACTTTTTCTATATGTATTTTCTCCTTTATTATATTGTAAATTCCTTGAGGACAGGGACTTTCTTTGATTCTATTTCAATTTGCCTTATCACTTACCATAGTTTGGGGCACATAATAAGAAGTTCATTCATAGATTTATTTATAATTAACTTGAGTGAAGTAAGGAATGTATTAAGAAATAAATATTATATAATAACAAAATACACTAATGAAAATATTTTCAATTAAAAACCAGAAGCCAAAATAGTTTGTTGACTTGAAGACAGCATTAAGAACAAATGTCCCACCAAAAATAATGGTATCAGTGATAATTAATAAAGAAAAACAATGCTTAACATTTCTGTTATACTTTAGATTTAGTGATAACATCGCTAAATCATATCATAAATAATTCTCATAACAATATAGTAAGGGAAATACTATTATTTCCCTCAGTATATAGATGAAAAAAATAAAACTATTACAAATCATTCAACTTTTATTTGAAGCAGAAATTGAAATTGTGTCTTCCTGACTCCAAATATAGCATGCTATACTGCCTACTATTATGCTCTAGTACTACTATGATGCAGGGTTTCTATGGGATTGCCTGGAACCATACCCACCATTTATATCATTTTTATAGGAAAAAAAATTAAGAATTCCAAGTAATTTGCTACTAGAACAGAACTCACTAGAACATTGGAGAGTACTTATATAATCTTGTTTAGGTGATAATGTCTCTAATTACAAAAAAAAATTTGGTAGATATAATCTGGTGATAATAATAATAAATACAAATTATGCAACATAATATCTGAACTCTTCCTCTATCCAGCAAAAATAATAACATATCATAGATTTGTAAATATATTTCCTGAGAGGAAATTTTTAAATGGTGGACCCATATACTACATGGACAGTTAAACTTATTTATTTATTGGCTGAAAGTTTTTTTTTTTTCCTTTCAGAAAAGCAGAATTGAACATCCATCACTTAACCCCATATTGGTGAAAATCTATGCTACCAGAAATGTTGAGCCAAAAGTACACAGATCACCATCTGGAAACATTTAACTTTCCAAATGTGACCACTATTTAGGGAAATCACAATTTGCATTGTGCATCCCTGCTTAGAAGTTTGGTTATTTATACTCATGATAAGCTTGTTGTATAATGGATTCATTCAATTATTTATTTTATAATTTATAAGACAAAAAGAAATAATAAAGGATGCTCCCTTCAACACAATATCTAAACACTCTAAGAATTATTACTTCCACAATGCTACAATTATTTTCAGGCAGCATGAATTAATATTACAATAAAATCCCAGGATAACATAATTGTTTTCTAGTCAAATCATACCTACAAAGATCTACAAGTTACATTTATATAATGTTTAGTATATCATAGATCAAAGGTATAAGATTCAAGAATTGATTCCATATTCCAACCTTGACACTCCAAGTATTAAGCATATATTAACTATTTGAACTTTATTATTTCTTAAATTTGGTTTGATGTTGAATATTGGCAAAATAATGTTGGTTTAATATTGACTATTATCTTTAAGGCTTACTTGCATCAGAATATTCATAATGATTAAAGACATAGATATCCGACATCATTCACTGTAAGAGAATGGAAGTGTTAGTAAGGAGAGAATGTGGGAGAAACAATTTCCATGACCTACTAAATTATAAGCTTTACTGTACTTCTCAAAAGAGAAAAGCAAAAGGCAGTTCTTAAAGGAAGAATAGCAAGTTTTATAGATCAAAACAATGCCAGAAGGAGACAGACATGGATTATATAAACAATCCAGTACCACACACATAGGGACACTCAATAAATGTTCTCTTGGAGGTCCCTTAGGGACCCAAGGGGAATTGCAATAAAAGTAGTAGTAGGCAAATCTTTCCATTGCTATGTTAAGTTTTCACTTAAGATGTGAAACACAATGGAAAGAAAATTGAAAGCAACATAGATTAAAGGCAATATCTGTGGCCATTAATGTTTCAGTGTAAAAGTGTTGTTATTATCATCATTGATAAAAAGAATGCCAGAAAACCACCAAATATATCAATATTCTTTGTTTCCTTCTAGATGAGTTTCAATTTAATTAAATATTTAGTTAGCATATAGTTACTAAGAACAAAGAATTATAATAGAAATTGGAAAAAGTACAAACATGGAAAAAGTACTTCCTAATCTCAAGTAACATGTTTTGGTAAGATAAATCACACACATACAACAGACACATCATACACACACAAAAAACCACTATAATAAAAAAAATATTATGAGAACTCTGAGCTGAAATTGAAAAATTGACAAAGTTGCTTGTCTTTAAGTACCTAGTTATTGCAGTGGATAGAGTACTGGGCCTGGAGTCAGGAAGTTTTTCAGTTATGTTTGTTGTATTGTATTGTGTCTGACTATTTGTGACACTACTTGCGGTTTTCCTGGAAAGATACTGGAATAGTTTACCATGTCCTTCTGAGTTTAGAAAAGGTAGATCTGAGTTTAAATCTAGTCCTTAGAGATTTACAAGTTATATAATCCTGGGAAAGTTACTTAACCTTTATCTCACTCAGTTTTATCATCTGAAAAATGGGGATAATAACAGCATTTACCTACTTCTTAAGGTTATTGTGAGGAAAAAAATAAGATAATTTTTAAAGGAATTTACAAATTGTAAGATGCTATAAAATTCTAATAATTATTAGTGTTATGATATTTATTTTCTTCAGAAATAGTAGTAAGAGAAAAAAGTAAAACTAACTTCTGGATATGAATCTAATAATAAAAAACTAGTTATAAATGTTAAAATGACAGAAACTTTGAGAGAAAGTAGCCAATGCAAGTTAAATGAGGAAGGGAAAATGCTAACAGTCTGAAGTTCATTCTAGATTCAACATAAATTGGTTTCAGACTTCAGAGATAGGATCATGGTAAACTCCTGTGGACTAAGATCTTAAGATTAACTCAGTTCAAGAAATTTTGAGAAGATTATTCTAAAATGATGGTGGCATAAGAATAAATGATTTCTCTGAAAAAGAAAACTGAATGTTGTCTAAAGAGGCTTACATGGCTGATTGGGGAATTATTTTTTTAACAATATGATAACATTACACACACATATATAAATGTATCAGCTATCTAATCAATGCAGTTGCTTTCTTTTATCAATATAAATCAATTTTATTCACATCTTTTGATTCTATGACTCTGTAAAGACTTATCTCTATATTTCTATAAACATTATGCTAGAATATTTTCTCTACTTTTTAAAAATTTTCCAAGGATACCACTGAAACAACTAGATGACCATCTGTTATCTACTTGCACTACATAAGATCATTTTTAAAGATTGAAAACAAACAATATTAGATTTTTTGCAACTTCTGCTAAGTTAAAACTACTACTAATATATAATAGCCTATTTATATGTGTTTTTACCTTGCCTTTTTGATTATTTGATTGATGAATTAATTACCTGAAATTTTCATCAATCCAAGACTTCACAGTGACATCAGTATAGCCTCACTGGAAGATACTAGTTTTGGGAAAATGGAATTTGGGGCCAGAAGGAATTTGGGATCACTAAAGTGCTCTGTTTTTGTTTATGCTCAACTCAACCCCATTTGGTGCTTTCTTGGCCAAGATACTAGAGTGGTTTGCTATTTCCTTTTCAGACTTTTTTTTTTTTTTTTTTTTACAGATTAGAAAACTGAGACAAACAGGGTTAAGTAACATGCCTAGAATTACATAGCCAGTAAGAGTCTGAAGCTGGATATGAATTCAGATCTTCCTGACTCCAGGCTTAGTGTTCTATCCACTGTGCATCTGGCTTCCTTAGAGCTACACAATTTAGTTGTACAATCTAGTCTAATCTCCATTTTTAAATTAAGCCCAATCTTCATTGTCAAATCATTTTTTAATCCATTTCACTTACCATATGTAGTGCTGGATTCTAAATGAATAGGAACTTTTGAACTAATTCATTAGTCAGATAAGTAAGTTCTTATTATAAAATACCACACATACTTTGCATCTATATATTTTTTAATTTTGTTAAGCTTCTTTCTTCTAAGTAGCATTGGATCTCACTGAAAAAGTTTCATTAAATATTAGAGCTTTATGCAATTACCACAATGTTAGCTATAAGAAAAAGCATTTGATGACCTTGCCATTTATATGGAATACCATGTCAATTTGAAGGTAAGATGACATACTATCCATAATATCAAAAAAAATTTAGTTCAATATGTTTTTCTGGTTTATATCTATCTTATTATGAAGAATCAAAAATCATCAAATAAAGTTATTTCTAGGGTTATATATACTGCAGATTCTTGTAGATTTCAACATGGGCATAACAAAGATTTTGTTTAAATAAGATCTTCAAGGCTATATGTTTCTCCATCAAGTCAAATTTTGTTGCTATTCAGTCGAAAATTAAAACCCATTAGAATCTTATATCCATTCTAATTCTCAGTTATCTATAGGACTGATTATATGATCTACTATAGAAACCTGATTCTGAAAACCTGCCTTTTTCTTCTGCATATTTTCATTAAGGATATGTTCAATATATACACACACCAGTCTTATAATTTTATGGGAATGAGAAAGTAGGTATAAGTACTAATAGTTTACTGATTTCATCCTGATAATTGTTTTTGGAGAATTAAAGCATAATCCATGATTTTTTCCTATTCTTTTTGAGAATTATCACCTTTTTGGAATATTTTGAAAGCTGATTCAAGGACCTTTAAAACTGTTGCATATAGTAAAGAGTTCTTTTGTATTTTTATCTCACTGGACTCAGTCACTTTTAACTCCCTTCCTATTCTTAAATTCTATAGAACACACATCATTTACTAAGCTAATGTCTAATTTGGGGTGTTCCACTGTCATCCTTAATGAAATGATATAATGTAAGAGATGCTGGCAGATCTATTCAATTTCATATCTAGTTGTTGCCCTTCTTCCAAGTTTCATCTATAAATGCTTGAGAGATGATTCAGCCTTCTAAGGAATTGTTATCTTCTCTATTATATTTCAAATACTGCTAATTTTTATAATCATCTATTATAATGCTTTGTGAATGAACTTGTTCTATGTAGGTCTGACTTTGGTTTTCCATGTTGTTGCACTTGGCCAAGAAATGAAATAGTTATTAGCTGAGGGATTTTCCAGGTCTTCTTAGTATATTAATTAAACTCATTAATCCTCTTTAACAATTAGTAATAATCAAAGTCAATGCTTTATTTGACCTAGTTTCAGTTTTTCAAAGTAAATAATTTTTAAATATGGCCAATTGGAGCAATTTTAATAGTACAATTTTAGAAGGGTCTTAAAATCTTAACCTTTGTCTAATATTCATTTTCATCTTTATTCTCACTAGTTTAAGATCTGCCTCACCAGAAACATCTGATTCAAAAATGATATCCATGGTGGGAACCAGTTATTTCCTGTCCATTAAGATATAATTATTATCATTTTTGATGTATGATATTGCTTGGTATGTCCAGAACCTTCTGACTCAGTCCTTGAACTACAAGCTTTTTATATCTTCAGTGTCTTGATTCCTAATGATGTTTATATCACCTTTTGCTGACTTTCCCTATACCCATAATCTTGCTGATGTCACTTATTACTGAAGCATGTAATGATTTAATATGCAGGACCCAATCAAATTCAGTATAAAGTATATTTATTTGTCAAAGATTTCCCCCACAAAAATTGCTATAGACTTTTTACCGATGATCAGTTTGCTTAAAATCATGAAGGCTGCATAAGATTGAGGAACAATTTTTATAGTGATTTCTGCCTATTTCAGCAATCCCATGATGGCTTTTAAAATGTCATTACCAAGTTGTCAATCTTCTGGTGACAGACATGCCCAGAAAAAAAAAGAGATGCAATCTGTTTTAGGACAATACTCTAAGATCCTGTAGTTTGGCATAACTTTATGTACTCATTTGAACATAATTTTAGAGAATATATAGTAAGCTACGCTGTGTGATGAATCATGTAAATAGGAATTTGTCGAGTTTTACTCTAAGATAGATCAATTATTTTTAGTGTCCAATAAGATGTGGACAGAATACAGAAGCAAGGTAGGTAATCAAAGATAAATAAAGAGTAGCATAATCCTGTAATAATACCAGAGGAACTTCTGTAAAATAGGTGAGTTTTCAGTTATATGTAAGCCAATTTACATTAAGACAGGGGGAATATGGTGACAATTGCAATGACAAAGAAAAAGGAAATAGAGGGTTGAAGAACGAGAACAGAAAGGAAATTCTCAGGCACATAGTGGCTTTGTGACCCTGGACAAATCACTTAATCCTCTTTTCCTCAATTTCTCATTTGCAAAATGAGTTGGAAAAAGAAATGCAAATCATTTAGAATCTTTGCAAAGAAAATCCCAAATGGGTTGATAGTGAATTGGACACAATTGAAATTACTCAACAGTAGTAACAAATTAAGGCTCTTCAAAGTAACTGAACATGTAGACAAGTCAGTGGAAAAAGTCAACTAACAATCTTCTTTGCAGAAAATGGATCTTTCTCCTTTAAGCATGTAAACAGTGAATTATCACTTCATATTTTTTTTTGCATCTGAATTGATTTACCTACTGAATTTTTAAAAAAAGTCCTGTACAATTCTGTCTTTATCAAGAAGAATGAGTTAAAATTAAGCATACTGTAAAGATCTCATCTTTCTCCTTTAGGAAAACATTCCACTTTGGAATATGTTATCCATTAATGCAGCATATTATTTCTTTCCCCCTAAAAATAATGATAAAAAAGTCTTTGAATACCATATTTCAGAAAATTATTTTTTTAGATACCTGAAAATATTGGTATTAAGTAACAAAAAGAACAATAGTATCCATAAGGTTTCATTAGAGAGGAATCTAAAACTTAGCTTGTCCCAAAATGTAGCAGTCTAGCTTCTGAGATTTAAAGACCAAAAAAATATGTTTTAAAGCTGCTTGGAGGAGGCAGCTTGCCATATAATTGACTTATAAATGGCCACCTACTATACATCATATGGTAGAACAGAAAAAAAATATATATATAATGAGAAACATCTGAAGCAGTATGCCAAAAAGCTCAGGAAGATGATTTACATAACTTAATATAAAGCTGTATATTTTTGCACATGAAAGAAAAAGTACCTTTAACAATGAGCTTAATTTTTAAATATTTTTCTTGACAAAAACAGAACTGAGGATTTTTCAAATGATAAAGGTAAACAAATCTATATAGATACAAAAATGAGGTGATAATTCAATGTTTTTATGATGTATGGAGAAAATACCTATAAGCCTTTCCCAATTCCTCTTAATCTTAGTGTCATCCCTTAGAGAAGACTTCTCAATTTGTCCTGTATTTATCTTCATAATAATTTGCATACTGTCTCCCCCTTTGGACTATGAACTCATTGAAGGCAGACTTTATTTCCGATTAATTTTGCCTTAGCATAGTGTCTCAACATCTTGTAGATATTTAATAAATGCTAATTGTCTGACTGACAGACTGGAGAAGATTCTACTGTCCTCTAATTTTTAAGTATTTGAAATGTGATTGATCATGTAGAAGTAAGATTAAACTAGTTCTGAATGTTCCTGGAATTTTTGAGGCAGAACTAGGAGCAATAGCTAGAGATATCAGAAAGGAAGATTTTGATTAAATGTAAGAGAAAAAAAACAAAAGAAAAACAAAAAACTTTCTGACAATTAAAGATGACCAAAAGTGAAAGGCAAGTTTGGTAGGCAGCAGTTTCCCCTTTCCTACACATCTTTAAACTAGAGAAAAGGAGACAGGAGATTCCTTTTAACTGAACAAAGAAAACAAAGTGTCAGTATCCAAAGTTGGGAGAAAGTTGATTTTTCATATGAAAGGCTGAGGTTGACTTAATTTACTAAACTAATTTCTGGATGTATTTTAAAAGACATAATAAATGGCTCGTGGGACTTTGCAAAAGAGAAACAATTTAAGTTCATTTCCTTTTTTGATAAGATTTCTTAAAACTGCTAGATAGGAGGAGTGCTAGAAATATGATATGTCTGCTTACTGAAATATATTAGTATGACATTGGAGAGATGTGATTTAAAAGAAAGTACAGTTTGATTTTGAATTACTTGACCCTGAAAAAGCTGTAATTCATGGATCGATATCAACCTAGAAAAATATCTCAAGGATTGATCCTTTTGACCTTTCTTCTTTCCTTTCTTCTTTTTCTCCTTTCAGAAAGGAAAGAAAGAAGGAAGTATGTGGAATGGGTGCTAGACCTTCTTCCCCAAATTAATTAATCAGAGACATTTTCAAGTACAAAGAGAAAACATTTTAGACCCTACAGGGAAAGACCCAGCACACCTTTGAGGTAGCTCTGCTCCCAACATATGCCGGATCTGACAAGTCAGAAACAGAAGAGCTGGTTATATAGCAAAAGACCCAAGTCTTTTCGTTGGATAGACTAAAAGGAAGGAACCTTTATTGGCTAATGGTCACCAATGTTGTCTGCTTCCTGTGGGTCATATCACTTCCTGTCACTGACTTAAGGTCTTGGTCTTTAGAGACTTCTAGGCCTTGAGATCATGTGACTTCCTGCAATCTGGGCCCAAGATTTGATCTTTTGGGAGGGAGAGAAGAAGGAAAGAAGGAAGGAAAGAAGGGAGGGAGGGAGGGAGAAAGGAAGGGAGGGAGGGAAGAAGGGAGGGAGGGAGGGAAGAAGGGAGGAAGGGAGGAAGGAAGGGAGGGAGGGAAGAAGGGAGGAAGGAAGGGAGGGAGGGAGGGAGGAAGGAAGGGAGGAAGGAAGGGAGGGAGGGAGGGAGGAAGGAAGGGAGGAAGGAAGGGAGGGAGGGAGGGAGGGAGGGAGGGAGGAAGGAAGGAAGGAGAGAGATTGAATGGAAGGTAAGAAAGAAAAAAAACATTCTTTTATTAAATGACTACTATATGCCAATCATTTTGCTAAGTTCTTTTCAATTATTATCTTGGTTAGTTTATATTTTTGTCAATAATTTGGTTAAGTAAAAGAATGAATAATTCTTAAATTTGCAAAGAAGATTAATCTGGAAAGAATATCTAACACTGGATAACAGAATAAGGATTTTTTAAAAAATCTCAACAAAATGGAATGAAATCTGAGTTCAATATAATGAAATTGTAATAAAAATAAGTGGCTGCTAGGTATATAGAGTACAATAATATAACAATTGTATTGAGGAAATATAGTAAGATAATAGTTCACATTAAAAAATGTATCTGGGTAGAAACAATATATAGTGACAAAAAATGAAAGCAGTCTTAGGAAGTACACAGTCCTGAACCACAAAGTATACATTTAATAAACACCTACTTTATGCACAATATAGCATTAGATATTGTATAAAAATGGTAATTTCCTTTGAGGATCATGTGTTATATTGAATGCTATAATACTATTGTTTTTTGCCCTAGGAGTATGATACCTTAAATACTGTATCAGTCCTGGATTCTACATGTTAGTAAGAGCACTAAGAACACTAAAAAGCTACAGCACAGGGAAGAAAGAGCAGTAAATGTTCATAGGATAATGGATTTAGAGACTAGAGCCCAGACAAATAAAGATGAGTTGGGGTAACTGTCAATGTTTAACCTGGAGAAGCGAGCAGTTATAGGGAATGGGAAGGGGGGAAGAGTTGTCTTGAAGTATATAAAAGACTGTTACATGGATAATTAATTTATTTTTTCTGATCCCACAGCAGAACAATTAGTAGAACAAGCAGGGAAGCAGATTTCAGGTTCATATATGGAAAATTTCCCCAACAACTAGAGTTGCACAAAACTAAAATGGTTTATTTGAGTAGGTAGCAAAATTCCAGTCATTCCAGTTCTTAAAGGAGAACCTGAGTGACCTCTTAGCCAGGGATATGCAATAGAAGAGATTCCCATTCAGGAATTGGTTGTACTAAATGAACTGACATCCTTTCCAAATAAAATATTCTATGATTCCATGAGTTGACTGCCTGATCTTCCTTTGATCCACTCACTAAGCAAAGACCCTCATAGAAAAAAGGATAAGTGTTAGCACATGTTGCCTATAGGCTAGATGTTACAATGTGAAGTGATGCTGAAAATAGCAAGTGATTACCTTTCACAATTAGACTATTAATTTAAGGCAAGAGGAGAGCAAGAAAAGGAAAGAGGGCATTAGAGCTTTAAAAATGATAACTGTTAGTTACTTCTTATCATCTGTTGAACTTTCATTAAGGAAGGCAATAATTTTAAGGTCCAAAAATGGAGCAGCTGGAACACATAATGCTTTAGTATTGTTTTTCCAACTAAACAACTGTAATTTACTCCTTAAATGTATTCTATAAAACACCATAAAAGTCTTATTAGCATAAATATCATTCCTTTTCTTAAAATATTAAAATAGTAACATTTTAAATTACTCCCAAAATTAATTTTATCACAACCTTGATTACATGTATATATGGACTTGTATATCCAATTAAAATTCTATTCCCTATATAATATGAAATACATATTACATATATATGCACTTTTATATCCAATTAAAATCCTATTCCGTGCATAATATGAAAGACATTATGCTTTCTTGATAGGATTTAATCAGAAAACCAACTTTTTAGTGTTTTAGGAAATATTCCTCAAAATATCTACAAAAGATGTTGAAAATGCAGCAGAGATAAAACCTGATTTCTCCAAAACAATGAATGAGTAACTGTAATACTGGAACTTTCAATGTGTATTCTATAATTGACAATTACTAGTATGCAATAATAGACTGATAAATCAGTCATATAAATTACATCTTTTCAAAAGAATAAATTATCTAGGAAGCACACTATGAGGTGGAAAATACATTTGTAATATACAGGTCAACACTTGATTAGAGTAGAGGTGAAATATAAATTTGAAATAACAGAATGAAAAACTACTTGAAAATTTCATAAGTACATCATTTTTATGGAACATTCATTACCTATTTTAACCTTCATTTTCTGAAATTGTCAGTGTTATCAAGTAAATGAATGATGGCCAAAAAGACAGGCAATATTTTTATATGTTCAGTACAAATCTCATCCTAAAGAAGAGAGAACTATAATTTTGTATTTTATTAAATCCACAGTTTCAGTCTGTTACTAATTCAAGATCTTAAACATTTTTTGAAGTTTTGAAATTTACCTTTAAGTATGTTTATAGTTGAAAATAAGCATACTTGCAAGGTTTTCATGAACCAACTTGATAAAACAATGAAATATGAGAGTGTGGTTTTAGGAACCGTTGAAGTGGAGAAAGTCAATACTCCCAAATTTGTTTGAAGAAACTGATGATTAAATGTTCTTTAAAACATGAATCAATTAGAATCTTTTAGAAAGTTATGGGAACACAGATGGTTAATCAAATTCATTTTCATTAATGTAATGTAGTATACTTTTTTGAGGATGCTATATCATGTGACAGGCTCTATATCCTTTTACTCCAGATTAAAAGTTTACAGTATGTCAACTACTACATTAAATAAAGATTACTAAGGCTCTAATGCATGCTTCTGAAATTTAATCCTAAGAAGTGTAAATTTAGATCTTTAATTTTTTTCTACCATACCTGGTCTCCTCCTCCACAGAAACTGGATTAGAATTGTTTAATGACAAAGGGATATGAATTCCCCTCCCCAACTTTTTCTATCCTTCTTTACTTTTAAGTAAATTGTTTCAAATACAATTTCATTTCTAAAATCTTATTTAACTTGTTGGTCATTTCTGGGAATGAAAAGGTATTGACCAAATGTATAGGTGACATAACAACCACAACAAAAGACTGAAATAAAAATAATTTTTTCAAGGTAATTTAAAAGTGACTCTTTCAATTCACTATAGAAAACATGGACACCTCTATCCTGCCCTCTAAAAAGCAAATCTAAAGAAACAGAAGCCCTAGAACTATTTAACCAATTGTAAATATTATATGTTACTCCATGAAAAAACTTTACTGTCTAAACTCAATGCTAGTGAATAACCCTAAATAAACTATAAAGATTTTTTTTTTTAAAGTCACTAAGATATACCATATTTAGTAACGATGTGGTTTAACTAGGCTTTAATTCCTCAGTAAACAGGAATTGAGCCCTCAGGATTGTGGCTTTTGAAATTAGGGTGTGTTTAGATTTGGAGACTGCCCAAACTTCATTCACTGTCTAGAAGAGAAAGCTCAGTGCCAAACATATGCAATCAGAAAAAAACGATTACATTCTGAATAAAGATTGTAAAACAAATACTCCCATATGTTTCACAGAGATCAAATGAAACTGCTGAAAGCCAGTCCAATGATATTTAAGGATCTGGCAAAAGAAAACTTCAGTGTGTATGGTGAAAGGGGGATAGGTTAGCTCTATTCTTGTTTTCCCCTCCCCCTACTCCAAAACTAAATAGTGGAATGCTAATAAAGAAAAATGGGGAGTTAAGTGTATCAGTCATATTTTTTTTCCAGATGTAACCTAAATTTTCCAATCTGTCCCCCCAACCTCTCTTAATTCAAATGCAAAGAACTAATTATGGGAAAATATTTAAGACCAAAAAAACTTTTCAATTTGTTCTTTCTTTCAGAAACTGATAATTAATGATATCATAGAACATAACAACTTAGGATTTTGAAGAAAGTCAAATATAACTTTAATTGTGTGCCCCCCCCCAATAATGTCTCAAGTCCAAGACTAATCATTTGCCAGTGAACCAAAATATCAATAGCAACATCTCTAAAAAAAATAAATGGAGATAGAAATGAATTTATAATAATTCTACTGACCATTCTTAGTGCCAATTAGTTGGAAACACAAAAGTACATTTTAGGCTTTTCTTTTGCGCACATTTTGCTGGATTTTTATTAGCAAAGAGAAGAAGGAAGGGGAAAAAAAGGGAAGATATCTGAGGCATACAGATAGAAGATTTTCTTTTCCAAAGATTCTCTTTGTGCAAGTATAAAATTTTATTTTTTGTGCTCAGATTAAAATTATTTAAATATTTAATTTGAAAAAGAGGAATTTTGGGCTATAGGAGCTATAATCAGAAAGAATTTTTGTTAAAAGACTTTTTGAATGCAGTGAGTAAACTTCCTATATGAGGTAATTCTGTGAAGAGGCCTTTTTAAGAAGTGAATAATCACTCAATTTATCTTTTTGTGTAAAACTAGATTTATACATGATATATATATGTATATATACATGTATATATATGTGTGTGCATATATATATATATAATGTTTTTATACTGAAGTAAATAATTTTTGGAATGTTAATCTCAATTAAGTATTATATTTTATTGTTAGGATTACAAGGTGATAACTCAGGTTGTCTAAACAATTCTCTAGCTCAGAATTCACACCTTTAGTTCAAACCTTTAAAAGGAGTTTATACCTTTAGACTTCTGAAAAGGAGTTTACATATTTAAAAGAGTTTACACCTTTAAGTTGCTCCTGCAAGTTCATTGGTTGAAGTATTTCCCAAAAGAAGGCAACATTGAGTCTGAAGTCAGTCTAGACTGGGCGATTGAGGTTAGACGGCAGTCTGGAAGAAGCAGTCTGGATTGGGGAAGGACAAGAGCTGGAGGAGATTCAGAGCCAGGATTCAGGAAGAAGAAGAAGAGGCTGGGTGGAGGCTCCAGAAGCCTCCCAAGAAACCTGCACACAGAGAAAAGGATTCACAGAGAAAAGAAACCTCCTCCCAGAGAAGAATTACAACTAAGAGATGACAGGACTTTACATTTTGGCGCCCAATGTGGGGCAAGGACTTATTCTGAACCCTTTAGAGAAGCTAGCCCAGAGCTTAACATTTTATGAAGGAAAAAAAACTATAGAAATGCATGTTATATTCCTGCTTAATAAAGTTGACAGTGGTTTATTCAAATAAAAAAAAATGGAATACTGAGATATCCTTTTATAAGACCTGCAGCTGGAAGAATAGGAACTCAATCTTCCCCTCTTATGGAAGCAGTAGAAAATGATATGTACCTTCTCATTTTCTACATGGCAGAAGGCAAAGGACTCTTGATATTACTGCCAAAAGGTTTTGAAACAGTGACATACTTTTGAATAAGATACACTTTCCTAAAATGTAAAGGCTGAATACCTGATAATCTCAACCTTGATAATAATCATATATCAAATTACAGACATATCATACTTTATATTGCTGAAATAACTTTCACAGTTTCAATTATATTTCTTTAAATTTTCCATTTATAAAAGGTAAGAAAGTTTTTATTTTGCTCATTTCATAGAGAAATAAACTGAAGTATATATCTCCCATTTCAAAATTCAGTTACCTAACTAAAATAGGATCTTTCAGGAGCCTCTCAAATCAGAACTACAGCAATAAATAGGTTCTAAAGATAGTTTTCAGAAGTCATTTAATAGGTTGATACTTCAGTAACCTACAAAGGACTGCAGTTCAATTAGAGACATGCTAGGTATGCTTATCTGAATTTGTGAATATTTATGCTACTGTTTTTTTTTTTCTATCCAAAGCATTTAAGAGATATATTAAAAATGCAAGCTGTTTTTTACTTTTTGAGGATGAGGAAATGAATGAATTTAAACATTTTTATTACACTCCAGCTAATTACAGTTTTAAGAATTCATATAAAAATAGAAATAAAGTTAAAGAAATAAGCAGATAGAAAGTTTAAGAGGGAAAATCCAGTGAAACAAAGGGAATTAAAATTAGTAAAAGTATTTAGAATAGAAAAGAGATATAAAACAAATATATCTTCCTACAGAAAACAAGGTAAACAATTCAGTGATATTCATTTTTTTTCTTTAAATTTAGCCTCTCAACCCTAACTTCCTAGTGTCTTACTGTGGATCTGTCCAATCTTTCCATTAGATTCTCTGGAATGCCTATTCCATAAGCAATAAAGTCATTTTCATTTTAAATGTCTTTGCTTCTTTCTTCTCCTTTTTCTGGCACTCACTGAAACCTGGCTCCCTCCTGTTCACATTCTTTCCAGTACTCCATGAATTTTCTCTCCTATTACCTACTCACTGATTATGGTGGAAGACTCAGATTATTCCCTTCTCTTCTTTACCACTTCCAAATATTATACCACCATAACTCAGCAATCTGTAAACACTTGAAACTTATTCAATCCAAAATTATCACCCAGTCCATATTCTTATAGCTATTATAGATTGGTCCAAAGGTACTCTCCCTTATTTCTTAATGAGTTCAGTGGTTGGCTCACAGTATTCCTCTTCACTTCAACTTCTTCACTAATTCTAGAAAGTTTAAAAACAGATGTTGTGACGTTCCCT
Organism: Sminthopsis crassicaudata; assembly: GCF_048593235.1. NCBI lineage: Eukaryota > Metazoa > Chordata > Mammalia > Dasyuromorphia > Dasyuridae > Sminthopsis > Sminthopsis crassicaudata. The sequence goes on along the minus strand of NC_133620.1, from coordinate 392,388,767 downwards.
CAAATATTCCAAGTGTCTGATTCTTCAATCTGTTCAATTCTTCAATTAACTCCATCTCAGTGAAATGCAAGACTATTCATATTCTTGATCTTGCCATTCCTTTTATCCTCATTGTGATCTCCTGTCCTTCCATCCCACTCCAAGAATATCATCACCTAATCTGTCCTCAAATTCTTCCCATTCTCATCTGACTCCTTGGTAAACCAATTCAACTCTATACTGTCCTCTAATCTTGAATCCCTTGTTTTTGCCCCGTGTCTAATCATACCTTGCCAAACCAAACCTTTGATTATTTTTATTATCTGCCTCTTTCCCTCCTACTCATATACTGCTGAACAAAATTGGAGGAAATCATGAGACCCTGTTGTCTGAAACTATAAATATGTTATATAATTTCAGGTGAGCCCCAGATATATGTCAATGCTGCTATGCCTCTCTAATGAGTTCCCTTATCTATCACATTCACCACAGCAGTTATGCCAAAACTTTTCTGTTCTCTTCAATCCTCCCACACTACTTCTCTCATCCTGTTTGCTGAAAACGTCTCATGATATTTGACACAAGAAAAAATTTTAGATCACTTGCAGAAAATTTTGTATCTTTTCTTCTTTCATATTCCTCTAACATTAGCTCTCATAATTTTCACTTTTACTCTTTAGTTGTTGTTTGTGCTACATCCTGGAAGACAACAAGAGGCAATGCCATGACATACAAGTGAATTAGATTTGGGTGAGATCGGGCTATGCAAGGCCACCATCTCATTTTCTCCTCCAGAGCTATCTGGGCACAGAAGCCAGATATAGATCGGGATGCTTGGAGATAGTTATTGTCAGTGAGAGATTTAACCTAGCATCTTTATCAGGTTTCATTTTGACTAAAGCAACCACCCATTCAGTGATTAAGGGTAGCTAAAAAGAAATGAGGCAAAGAATGGCCTTTTTTTTCTGATGAGAAAGTAGACTTTCTAGTCTTGAAAGTTACTTCCTTTATCTATATATGTTCTTGACTCCATCCATTCCCAATTTTCTCTAATATATCAATAATTTCCTCTCTACTCTCTTGCTTTCAATCTTTATTTACTGGCTCTTTCCCTGCTGCCTTTAAACATACTTGACAAACAAAAACATCCATCCCTTGTAGGGAAATTAATATATATATATATGTATATATATATATACATATATATATATATATGTAAATCAAAAGAAAAAAAAGGAAATAATATGCATCTTAGGAAAGAGAGAACAGTACTAGATGCATAGATCTAAGCATCATCAGCACAGGGTTGCAAGTCAGGCTATCATCTTCCTGATATCATTGTTCCTCTTCAAGAGTGAAGGACAAACTGTGTCTGTGATCTGTGAATGCTAGTAGCTACCTTGTTGGGTATTCAATTGGCCAGTGCCAGTTGGCCAATGCTTCTCTTTCCTCCCTCCCTCCCTCCCTTCCTTTCTTCCTTCCTCACTTCCTTCCTTCCTTCAATTATCTCTTGGACTTTTCAAAGGGATTTCTAACTTCAAATGTCAAGATTCTAAGAGTAGAAGTGTCAGAATGTGGGGAAATCAAAGATAAACTTACACAGTTATGAAGTTTCAAAAATATGAAATGTAAAAATTGAAAAGTAAATAAAAATATTTTTTTGATTTAGCATTTATGTGAGAAGATCACATGCAAACCCTTGATTTATAAGGATTTGGGGGGATTTGTTTTTGGCAATGGCTTCACAGGGCTTAGTTAATTAAAAAAATCTTTTGAAAAGATAATTTCTAGTAATTCTCCCTCTATCACTTGATCATCAAGACTTAAATTATCTCATTTTTAAAAATACTGAGTGCATAGAATTTTATGATGGCAGAATTCTGTTTTTCTTAATTTCAAGACAGCACAATTCTCAACTAAAGATCTAGTTTGAGCATGCCATGTTTTCCTCTGGGCAAATGGGATGCTCAAACTAGATCTTTAGGCAAGAAGTTGCTGGAGATGTGGGTTATAACTTGGAAGAGAGAACAATAATAGAGATACTCTTGGGAGTTGTGTACATAAAAGTTATGTGTATATATAGTGAGAGAAACAATATGTAGAGAGCAGAAAAAAAGAGCCAAAGACAGCACCATAGGAAAAAAATGTATACATTAAACAATCTGCAGATTGAGTAAAGGAAAGAGAATGAACAGTTAAAGAAGTAGGAGAACTAGGAGAGAGAGGTATCTTGGAAGTCAAGGAAAGTATCAAAAAAAGTCAATAGTGTCAGATGCTGCATAGAAATCAAAAAAGAAAAATAAAGAAAAACAAGAAGATATAATTAAAACTAGTACTATATCTAGCAGATGTAAGTGATAATGGCAGATATGAAGGACTTGAAGGAATGAAACTGTAATCTGTGAAGAACTCTAAGTTTTAAACTATAAAGTTTAAGAGAAAAGTTAAATAATGGTAGCAGTTAGTCACTAAACTTTTATTTCCCACCAGGTCCTGTCATAAACATTGAGTGAGATGATGGTATAATTAGGAATCCTAGAGAATCAACTAGAAACCTAATTGAAATAATAAACTTTAGCAAAAATTACAGGATATAAAATAAATGTAGGTAAAGCATCATTTCTAGATATAGCAGTAAGACATAAAAAAGTGAAACTCTATTTAAAACAATATAAAATACTATGTAGTCTATTTGCCATAATAAACTCAGGAATTACATGAACACAATGACAGAACATCTTTCATGCAAATAAAGTCAGATCTACCTCAATTATTTTTTTATTCAATCTTAATACCAATAAAATTTAAAAATATTTTATAGAGCTAGAAAAAAATTCTAAGAAAACTCAGCTGGAAGAACAAAAGGTCAAGAATATCAAGGGAATTAAGAGGAAAATGGTGAAGGAAGGTAGTCTAACAATTGCAGAACTCAAACTTAATTGTAAAGTGATAATCATTAAAACAATGTAATTGACTAATAATTATATAGTAATAATAATTGGTTAATATATAATAAAATAATAACATAAACTGTGTATTGAACAATACACAGTAGCATATAACCATAGCTACCTATGTTTGGCAAATTCAAAGTTTCAAACTTTGGGGATAAGAACTCATTCTTTAACAACTACTGTTGGGAAAACAGGAAACCTGGCAGAAACTAGGTACAGATCAATAAATACTGTAAGTAGCAAGAAAAGGTTAAAATAGCTACATGATTTGGGTATAAATGATTTAGACATAAGTAAATTAGGAGACCATGGGAGAGTTTACTTGTAAGATCTATGGGTAAGGTAAGAATTTATGATTAAAGAAATAAGGGAGCATTACAAGATATAAAATTAATAAGAAATTTTAAAAAATAACATTAAAATATTTTATGTATAATTAAAAATAAAACATTCAAAAAGATGTTTAAATAAATACTCAAAGTTTATAAATATTATCTACATTCAAATATGGTATGAAAAAGAAGATTACCAGTTATTTGGTGGATGAAACAGGTAAGATTCCAATAATGGAGGATGAGGATATATAAGGCATTGAAATTTGAGAGGCTGTTGTACATAGAATGATAAATTCAGATAATACTGATGAAAGAGGATGAGAAGAACACTGAAGTTACAATTTACTTTGAGCTGGCAAGAAAGGAACATGGTAGAGTAAAAGTTATGCCAATGATGGAGGTTTACCAATACCAAGGTTTCAGTTTGTTTCAGTTTGAATACCAATACTTTGGAATGACTTAGCTTGAATTTTATGGCCTTGCTTTGCTATCCTTTCAAGCTCATTTATCATCTTTGGTGAGAAATGGTTCAAGCACTGAACTATCATACCCCTATTTTAGTTGCATGCATATGCAGGAAAGCATGCCAAATTGCAGGTAGTTGGTATGACCTCTTTTCTGGTGATAATACCCATAATGAATGAAAGTAAATGGAAACATTTTGAGTTACAATTACTTTTGGCACAGAGTAACAAGATTTTTTTGGTTGGATACATAGAAATATGTATACGTCATACCGGAATAAAGCTGTGGCCTGTTTTAATCTAGCTAATGTATAGTTATAGAGTTTGGAGAAAATCTACAGGAAGTGGGAAGCCTTACTGCCAAGCTACATAACAGATGTACAATTCATACAGCATGCCCCCTTATTTTATCAATGGTGTGTAAACAGACTATTAGTAACTAGAAAACATGGAAAGATTGTTCTGCATATTGCTATAAAAAATAAACTTGTTTTCTTCTGTTTTGCCTCATAAGAAAGAATAAGGTACAAGACCTCTATAGCAAGGACTCAAAGAAGCTCACTTCTTATAGTTAACTAGGTAGATAAGGAAGAAAGAAAATCCGCAGAGCTTCAACAAAAGGAAAATGTTCTTTTAGAAATAAGGGATTTGGAAAACAGATTTGAATTATTTCTTCCTTTTTGGGGGGTGGCAGAAATGGAGAAATGATTTCATTTTTGGACAGAATTCTTTGTAAAGAAATCACCTCTACCAATCCAGATCAGCAACTATATTGATACTTACAATCAAAAAACTATGCCTAAGAATATGAAAAGAATTAAACATTTTGCCCAACGTCACACAACTAATACAAGTCAAAGGCAAGAGTAGAACCCAAGTTTTGCTGCCTTATCTATTATACCTTGATGCTTCAAAATACATATTAAGAGAAAGGGAGACAAATCTGATAATCACCATATCAATTTAACTTTAGAAACTAAATACAATGTGACAAATATGCCTTTTAAAAAATAAGTGGTAGCTAAATTTTTAGCATTGAAATACAAATGCTGTTTAGTATTTCACCAAATTTATCATTTGTGAGAACCATGTCTTATGACTAGAGAAAAATACTTTCTAAATGCACATAATTTTTTTTTGTTTTCAATTCTATGGATAAAAATGTTTTACTTGATGGCATTTAGAAATGGTTACCCATGCGTATATTTTTATATAATTGATATCTATATGTGTGTTTATGTATATTTTGTTCTCTTTCGTCAAAATGAATACAGGGCCCTTACCAATAGTACTTTGATATGTCTGTTTGGCATATCACTCACAGAGTCTACTAGACTACAAAGTTCTGCAGACACTCAAAAAATATTTATTGCTGATCTTTTCAGTCCTCTGAAAAGATGACTAATTATCATGTGATTAAATTGAAATGTGGATTTAATCAATCTATAAACATTTATTAAGTACCTAAGATGAGCCAAACATGATGAGAGATTTGGATTTCTTCTGGCTTTTCCAAAAGAAAATATATACCATTCCATTATTTCTTCAGGCTTTCTAAGGGAAAAAGACTCTAGGGAGAAGTCAACATGTGGAGGAATTGGCAATCTTTACTTGTCAACTTACTCTAGTAGAGATCTTGGAGAATTCCTCTTAAGTGAGATCTAAGACTTTCTTTTGGTATATTTGATTTATTCTCTAAAGGGGTTTCTATGGGATAATTTTCTAGAAAGACTCATGTTGGTACACATAATCTACTCAACCAAAACTGTCCCATGTCAACTGTTTACTGAATAAATATTAAACTTAACCTTTACTAAGTATAATTCAGGAAAAAGCTATATTGGATAAATGGCCTTTGAAAAATGGTTAAACCTAATTGAAAACCAAATAATTCAATACTAAAGATTGATAGGTCAAAGTACAAATCATAAAAACAATTTTATTTTTAAAAATGAAAATAACTAAACCACACAGAAAATTTGGGGGATTTAGTTCCTTCAGTAACTTTTTTTTCTTTGAACACATTCATTGACAAAAAGTGAAAAAGAATATATCAATGAATTAGTATGCAATTAAAATATATAGAAAATGAATAATTGAAAAAACCAAATACCAAAATAGACATTCTGAAAAATCAAAGGTGAAACACATTGAATTAATGAAGTATGATACATTTACTTGATAAAATTAATGAAAACCAATTCATAAGTTTGATTTATACAAAGAAGAAAAATCATATCATGAGTAAAAATGAAAAATGAGAACTCACAACTTATAAAGAAGATATAAATGAAATTACTAAAAATATGTTGTGCAGTGTACTACAAAATAAAGTCTTAAATGGAATAGGAAATAGTGGTAATATTATAAAATATTCTAATTAGCAGAACAAGAAATAAAGATTTTAAATTTTCCAATCTGAGAAAAATAAATTGAACAAACTATAAATAAAACAGAGAAAACAAGACCAGATAGATATGTAAATGAATTCTTTCAAATATTGAAAGAATTCATTCTAATATTGTATAAATTATATGATATTAATAGGAAAATAAATCCTATTTATTCTATAATACAAATATTGTTTTGATGCATAAAGCAGGACAGAGAGAAAAACAAACTATAGTCCAATATCCCTGAAGAATATAGATGCAAAAACTTTAAATGCTTTCTTAGTAAAGAGATGACATGTAGGTTTTTAAAAATATATACAAAGTCATTTTTGTTGAAATACTTGAACACATAAAAATAAATGGGGATTTCCTTAATTTGATATTAGTACCTATCAATAACTAAGAGAGGTTAGGTTAGCACATGAAATGGATATAAACTAGAGTCTGCTTTAATATAAAAGATATACTTTATTATCACTACTATTTAATGTAATGCTAGCAATACTAACTATAATAAATAATAAGGCAAGAATAAGAATTTTAGGAAATAAGCATAAGCAAAGAGAGGAAACAGAATTATCATATTTTTCCCCCTCCAAATAACATCATTTAAATATATCTTTACAGAGAGATAAACAAAATTAATTGAAATAATAACTTCAGGAAAGTTTCAGGATATAATATAATAGCAATAAATCATCATTATTTCTCTGTGTTATTCCCTCAAAAAATCAAGTATGGATTTTAAATAATGAAAGAATGTATAAAATATTTGGAAACATACCGGGTAAGACACACAGAGGAAATATATGAAAATAATTACCAAAAAATTTTAGCTAAATAAAGATTAAATCATTCAAGAAATGTTAATTGCTCATGGGATATGATAATTAAAAATGCACATGTCTGATACTCCTCCTAGCTACTGCCATAAGACAAGCAAAATGAAATAAATGTAGGCAAAAGGGAAGAACTTTCATATTAATTACTCATCGGAAGGTTGTTAATGAAAATGATAGTACTATCTAAAATGATTTATTTATTCTGTGCTATTCTAAGTTAGTAAATAAAGGACTATTTATAGAGTAAGAGGGAAAAATAAATTCATTGGGAACAAATGTCACCCATCTCAAAGGTGTAATGGGAAAAGTAAGAAGAATGGTGATCTTAGCATACAAGATTTTAAATTGTATTGCTAAATAGTAACTAGCAAAATGATTTGATAATGGTTAAAAAGCAGAAAAGTAGATCATTATAATATGGGAGATACATAACATTATCTTAGTTCCCCTGTGTTTTTTCAAAACATATAATCTTACTACTGGGGTAAAGTTTCACTATTTAACACAAACTTCTGGGAGAAAGTTAGGTTTAGACCAATATCTCCCATGATATATGTTTCAAATAGATACTTAATTTACATATAAAAGGTCTTATCATAAATATATTAGAGAAGCAATAAGGAAATGCCTTCTCAAATATATGAGTGATGTTCATGACTAAATAAGAGATATCATAGAAGATAAAGGACAATTCTGATCATATGTATATGTTTACATATATGTATACATACATATATATGCAGATAAAATAAGAAAGAAAAAAAGGAATTTTTAAAATGTTGTAGTAAGTGCATCTGATAAATATCTGCTTTCCAAGCTATTTAAGGAATAAGAATCATTCCATAGTTGATAAATTGTCCAAGAATATAAAATGCAGCTTATGGAAAAAACAAATCAAACTATCAACAGGAATATTATTTTTCTTTTTTTAAAATGTTTTATATTGCTTATCATTAGAGAAATATTAACTAAAAGACCTTAACAGATTGATGGAAATGCAAAAGAGGAAAATGAAAGAAAATTTTGGAGGGTGTGTGTATATGTATGGTGGGAGAAACTTAGAGATTTAATGTTAGAGGAATTTTGTATTGGTCCAATTATCCTGGATTGTAATTTGTATCTCTACCTAAAATGTGGCAGACCTGTACATACCCTTTGATCCAGTAATACCTCTATCAGATTTATATGGTAAAGAGATCAAAGAAGAAAAGGACTCATAAATAAATTAATCCTTTCTTTTTGTGGTAGCATAGAACTGAAAATTGAAGGGAATGCCTGAGCAAGTTATGCTTTATGAATGTAAATGAATGCTACTATGCCATAAGAGATGAAAAAAAAGAGAATAATTTTAAAGATTAACATTAACTGATGTAGATCAAGGTGAGTAGAATCATAACACTTTTACTAAATAATAACTATATTAAAAAAACAACTTTAAAATATTTAAGAACTCTTTTTTGGACCTTAGTGAGTTTTATTTTATTTCACTATGCATATTTCTTAATAATATTTAGTCTTATTTTTGTTTTTCCTTTTCAATTGTGGGTAAGTGTGAAGGAAAGAAAAATAAATATAAGTATGATATATTAAATCACCACTAAACATTTTTAGAAAAAGAAAAGCTATATGGAGAAAAAATAATCAGATGAAGAAAATTGCTAAATACTTATCATGAATAAATATGCTTCTCTTAATATTTAAAGACTGCACCAATGACTATTAACTTATTACAAAGATAAACTTGTAAAATATTTTTCAGTGACAAGGTTGATTCTATATTTATATTTCTTTCCATGTCACACCAAAAAGACAGGGGAAAAGGAAAAGCAGAACATCTCCATTCTTCTCTTCTTGTATTAATGGGTAATGAAATGATAATGTGCCTCATTTGGAACTCAATTATTTATTTCCAAGTGGATATATGTGTTGTACAGTCATTGTTCTTATAATCTGCGTGCTTTTATTACTTTCCCAGTAGTAGTAATATGTTTGTAATGAGGCATGAACACACTTTCCTCAAGTCCCTCCAATGACTGATGGTCTAATCTAATTTCATGCTTAATCCAAATGCATTTAGTTCAGTGTAGCAGCATGAAAAGAATCTTGGACTTTGAAAACCTGGATTTGTCATTTCTTCCAGTTAATGTTGATGAGTAACAGGGCATATGAAGAATCTTTTTTGCCTGTTTCTGGCTGACAATGTGTACTAGCTTAGGATTTGGGTACCCCCAAATATCATAAACCTTTACTGACTAGTGGACAGGAAGTTTCTAACTCAATAGATCTTTCAAAGGGAACAACCCAAAAACAACTGCTCTTCTTTACATAAGCAATCTCTGAAGACTTTTTGAGCCTTTCACTAGAGATAACAGGACAGAGTGGGTGCCTTTCTGGCCTCATGCCATTTTGACATCATGTCAACTGCTTCCACGTGGCATCTGAAGAAGATAAGTTCAGCTCAGAAAGCTTATTGCTGGGCTTCTGGTTATCATTTATGTTTTGTGTTTCTTTTCTTGATCAGAAGTAATTGAGTATCATTCTAGGAAGGGATGTTTTAGACTCTGAGAAGACCTTGTGAGTAAGATGTCTGGAGATCCTAGGTCCTCAGTAAATGCCAGATATACTTAGGAAAGAATTTTTGGCACTTATTCTAGCACTTTTGGAGAAAATGAACAACAGCTGGGGAATAAGTCCAGCCTCTGGTCTAGCTGGCCAGAATACACTGATTTTGAAGACTGAATGTAGACAGTCAAAATTAAATGTAAATCACCTATTCAGTAGTCCTCAAAATGCTTCATGTCCTGACATTAAAATCTTAGCATCCTTGAAGTATGCAAAAGTCACTAAAAATCACTCTATCCTATTTTATGTCTTCTTCCAATATGTGCTTATCATAATCTTTTATGTCAAGTATTTCTTTTGAGTAAATACCGATCTTATTTCTGACTTAAACTGTACATTGAAGACTTTTATATCTCCCATATTTCATCACAAAAAAGAATTCTTAACACAGAAAATCAGAGATCTGTGTTTATTGAACATTAGGTTACATATTTCATATGCTTCTGTGTTCTATATAACTAATATATTTGACAGATTCACCTCTCTATTTCTTTACCAGTAACAATTTACTTCGATGATTATGACTTTGTGAGAATGTTTTATAGAATGCTGGGTTTCTGCTTTTTCATTTTAAAAATGATTTTTCTTTTAGATTGTTGATATTTTGTCATTGCAGATAAATTTCATTATTATTAACAATGCTCTGTTTGATTGTTTTGTCATTGAATAAGTAAATTTATTGAAGTAGGGGTTCTTAATTGAGAAATAGATGATCTTGGGTGATTCAAAATCTCATCAGGTTTCAGTTTCATCAATTCATAAAATGAGTATAATTATACTAATTCCATATGTTTTTAACAAAAACATTATAAGTATAAATGTGAGTAATTTTTATCATTATTAATTATTCAACCTTTATTCACTGAGGATCTATTAAATGTTTAACAGTAGTCTAGATACCATGTGGTATCTTTTGCATAATATCAAAGTTCTCTGCTACATGGGTCATATATTCCCACTGTTAGGAAATATTGTGGGTATTAAGGATATTTTTGTATAATTAAGCAATCATCAAGGGAATAGACAGTCTAAGAGAAACTATTCTCTGCCTATCAAATCAAGATTTCGGTTGCCTATCCACAGATTCATAATTAAGAATGTTCAAGCTGAAAGTCCATGCTGAAATGGCTCAGGAACTATTCCTGAAGAGTATAGAGGTTTAAGTAGAAGGATGAAATAGAGAGTGTGTTAGGAATGGGAGAATGATACTTCTATATTAATAGTAATCACAAGTTACTGCATCATGATCATAAATTTTCTACTGATGGGTACTTATGAGAGTCTTTTGTGTACTAATGAATCTGAGAACAAGCTAGAATAGAAAGTATCTATTCATGAGAATACTCTAATCTTTAAATCTATTACACAGCCTATTGTATTAATGATCTTTAAAGGAAGTAACTCTAAATTTCTATCTCAGAAATGTTCTAATTTTTTTCAATTTTTAAAACATTTTAATTTAAATTCTTATCTCCCTCTCCTTTCTCCTGGCTGAAATGGTAAATAATCAGATATAGGTTGCATATGAGCAATTATGTACAGCATTTCCATATTAGTTATTTTATGCAAGAAGAAAAGAAGAAAATGAAGGAAAAAAGCAAAATGAATATATTTGAATATTCAATAAATGTCAGTTATTTTTCTGGAGACAGATAGTATGCTTTATCGTAAGTCCTTTGGGATTGTCTTGGATCATTATGTTGCTGAGAATAGCTAAGTATTCACAGTTTTTCACTGAACAATATTGCTATACCTGTGCACAACATTCTCTTGGTACTGTTCACTTCCATGTCACTTCCAGTTCATGTAAGTATTTGCAGGTTTTTTTTTTTTTCTGAAGTAGCCCTGCTTATCATTTCTTATAGCACAATAAAATTCCAACATTATCATATACAACAACTTGTTTAGCCATTTCTAAATTGATAGACCTCCCTTGGATTTCCAATTTTTAGGCACCACAAAAAGAGCTGCTATAAATATTTTTGTGCAAATAGGTCCTTCTCCTTTTTTTGAATGGTTTTGGGATATAGATCTAGCAGTGGTTTTGCTGTATGAAAGGGTACATATAGCCTTATAATCCTTTGTGCAAAGTTCTCTGCAGAATGATTTGATCAGTTTTCAACTCCACAAAAATGCATTATTGAACCAGTTTTCCCACATTCCCTCCAACATCCAACATTTTCCTTTTTTTTTTTTTTTTTGTCATTTTAGCTAATCTGATAGCTCTATATATCACAATTGTGCTTTAATTCGCATTTCTCTAATCAACAGTAATTTGGAGCATTTTAAAAATATGACTACAGATAGTTTTGAAAATCAAAATTATATATTTTACATTTTGTAATGCTCTCTATATCTTAATTCTTCCTTTATCCATAAGTCTGACAGATAACCTATTTGATACTCTCTTAATTTGTTTATGCTATCACGTTTTGTGTATAAATCATGGACCTATTTTGACTTAAATTTGGCGTATATGGATGCTAGTCAATATTGAGTTTTGTGATATTGCTTTCCAGTTTTACCAGTTTTTATCTAATAATTAATTTTTGTTTGAAAAGCTTGAACCTGTGAGTTTATCATATACAAGATTACTGTAGTCATGTACTATAATGTACTTACTCTATTCCCCTGATCCATCATTCTTCTTCTCAGTCAGCACCAAACTATTTTGATAATTACTGCTTTATAACACAATTTGATAGTTGTTAGGGTTAGATCACTTTCTTTTGCATTTTTTACTGATTCTCTTGATATTCTTGAATTTTTGTTCTTTAAGATGAATTTTGTTATTGCATTTTCTAGTTCTATAAAATAATTTTTGATAGTTTTATTGACAAAGCACTGAATAATTAAATTTATTCAGGAAGAATAGTCATTTTTTATCATCATGGCTTGGCAAATGCATGAGCAATTAATATTTTCTGATTGTTTAGGTCTGACTTTATTTATGTGAAAAGTAATTTCTAGTTTTATTCATATTGTTCCTAGGCTCAACTTGGCAGATACACTACCAAGTATTTTATATTGTTTAAAGTTATTTGATATTTAATTTCTTTATCAATTTCTTGCTGTTGCACTTTGTTGGTAATATATAGAAATGCCAAGGATTTGTGTGGGTTTGTTTTGTATTTTATAAATTTGCTAAAATTGTTAATAATTTCAAGTAGATTCTCAATTGACTCTAAGTATACCATCATGTCATCTTCAAAGAGTGATAGTTTTGTTTCCTCATTGACTATTCTAATTCCTTTAATTCCTTTTTCTCTTATTGCTATAGCTAATATTTCTTTTTTTTTATTTAATAGTTTTTATTTGCCAGATATATGCATGGGTAATTTTACTTTAAAATTTAGATGCTATATCATTTGGTACACACTATTGTCTATGATGTCATTTAGCTTCTTTCTTTATCTCTTTATTTAAGTGTCTTTTTCTTTGTCTTTATCTGAGATCATGATTATTATACTTGCTTTCTTTGTTTCAGCTGAAGCATAAAAAATTCTGCTATGTCCTCTTACCTTTACCCTATGAGTATCTCTCTGTTTCAAATGTGTTCTTTGAAAACAAAATATAGGATTCTGATTTTTAATCTATTCTGTTATTTACTTCTATTTTATGGGCGAGTTCATTCCATTCACATTTGTAGTTATGATTTCTAACTGTGTATTTCCCTATGCTATTTTTCACTTGTTTGGCTCCTCTTCTCCCCCACCCTATGTCTCCTCACAAATATTTTACTTCTGATTACTGTCTGCCCCAATATGCCCTTCTTTTTATCAGTCCATATCCTCCCCCCACCTCACCTATTATCCCTATCCCTTTTTACTGGCTTATAGAGTAAGATTTCTATATCCAATTGTGTGTGTATGTTAGCCCCACATTGAGCCAGCTTTCATGAAAGTAAGGTTTAAATTTTGCCCTCACCTATCCCCATCTTCTCCTTAATTATAATAGTTCTTTATTGCCTCTTTTATGTGGGATCATTTACCCTATTCAATCTCTCCTCTCTTTCTTTCCATGCAATATTCTTTCTCACCCCTTTATTTTTTGAGGAAGGTATCATCCTATCAGTTACCTAAAATCCACACCTTCTCTCTATGTATGTTCCTTCTATTTGTTCTTATGGTAATGAAATTGTTAAGAGTTACAAATATCTTATCATACAAAAATATAAACAGTTCAATTTTCAATTTCTTCTTTTTTTGTTTCTCTTGTTTCTTTTTAAAAATTTTTTCATGTTTATGTTTATTTTGGAAGCCATTTTGTTTTATTCAGCTCTGATTTTTTAATTAGAAATGTTTGGAAGTCCTCTATTTCATTAAATATCTATTTTGCCCCTGAAAGATTATATTCAATTTTGCTGCATAAGTGATTCTTGATTGTAATGCTAACTCCTTTATCTTCCAGTATATCATATTCTAAGAACTCCAATTCTTTTTTTTTGGCAGGGATTTGGTGAGATTTATTTATCTATTTTTTTATTTATAATTTTTTTCACAGTATATATGCATGAGTAATTTTTTTTATAATATTATCCCTTGTATTCATTTTTCCAAATTATCCCCTCCCTCCCTCTACTCCCTCCCCTTGATGACAGGCAATCCCATATATTTTACATATGTTACAATATAACCTAGATACAATATATGTGTGTAAATACCATTTTCTTGTTGCACATTAAGTATTAAATTTCAAAGGTATAAGTAACCTGGGTAGAGAGACAGTAGTGCTAACAATTTACATTCACTTCCCAGTGTTCCTTCTCTGGGTGTAGTTATTTCTGTCCATCATTGATCAACTGGAAGTGAGAACTCCAATTCTTTAAGGTGAAAGCTTTTAAATCTTGTGTAATCCTAACTGTAACTCCACAATATTTGAATTTTTTCTTTTTGGAAACTTTAAATTTTTTCTCTTTGATCTGTGAATTCTAGAATTTGGCTACAATGTTCCTGGGAGTTTTTTATTTTAGGATCTCTTTTTGGTGGTGATGAGTATATATATATATATATATATATATATATATATATATATATTTTTTTTTTTTTTTTTTTTTTCAATTTTCATTTTGCCTTTTGGTTCTAATATATCAGATGTTGTCCAAGCTTCCCACCCCTTTTTCTCCCCTCCTTTTTCTTTCTTTTTTTTTTTTTTTATCATGGTTCTAAGGTAGTTCAATAATTCTTGTATTAAGAACTCACTGTTTGACAAAAATTGCTGGGAAAATTGGAAATTAGTATGGCAGAAACTAGGCATTGACCCACACTTAACACCATACACCAAGATAAGGTCAAAATGGGTTCATGACCTAGGCATAAAGAATGAGAATATAAATAAATTATAAGAACATAGGATAGTTTACCTCTCAGACCTGTGGAAGAAGGATAAATTTATGATCAAAGAAAAAATAGAAATCATTATTGATCACAAAATAGAAAAATTTGATTATATCAAGTTGAAAAGTTTTTGTACAGATCAGACTTCTGGCCAAGATGGCTGTGTGGAGGCAGACAGCTGCTTGAGCTCCTTGTTTTCTCTCAGAACTTACTTCATGACAAGCCTCAGAGTTAATGCTTGACCAAGAAAGAAATCCACAAATAATCATCAAGAGAAGAATGCTTGAAATTTAACAGAAAAGGTCTGTGTTTGCTCGGGGGATGGTCAATCAAACTGGGCACAGACTGAGGGCAGGCAAGCCAGAGCAAGACAGGCAGCTCACACAATCCAGGCCAGAGTGGGGAGGGGTGCGATCTCTTCCGTTTCTGGGAAAAGACTTTTACCCCAGTGTGGATACTTCATCTTGGCAGCAAGCAAGGAGCAGCAGAGAGGGTGTAAACACAAGAGGTGAAGATTAAAACCCCAGAAAGCTAGTGTCTCTCAGAACCCAGCTACCCCCAACCCCCACCTGACTCAGCGCATTCTCAGAGCCTCAGAGCACAGACTCAGTGCAGCCATTGCTGTCCTGTTAGTGCCTCACTGCTGCCCTCCCCCCCCAGTCTGTAGAGGAAGCCCATTAATACCATCCAGCCCTATCCCCCAAAAAACAGACCAATTGTTTCTCTTGTCAATTTGTTTTCTTAGATTCCTACTCTGACAAAATGAACAAAAAATTCAAAAGGGCTCTAACCATTGACAGCTTCTGTATGGAGAGAGAGCAGACTTCAAACACTGAGAAGATTAAAGACAGATTGTCCCCAGAGGAATCCCCTAAGGGGGATATGAGCTGCTTCTCAATACAAAAGAATCTCATAGAGGAAATCAAAAAGGCTCTCACAAGAGAGCTAGAGGAGAAATGGGAAGCTTGGCAAGAGAGCCTGGAGACGTCATCCCATGCATTTAAAGACAGAGTGGATAAAAAAATCAAATCATTGAGAAACAAGATTAGTGAGCTGGAAAAGATAAACAACTCCAAGGAAAACAGGATTAGTGAGCTGGAAAAAGAAAACAGCTCTCTAAAAAATAAAATGGATAAAATGGAAAAAAAATTCCATAGAAGATAAAAACTCAATTGGACAATTATAAAGAGATATAAAAAAAGTGAGTGAAGAAAATACATCATTGAAAATTAGACTTGAACAAGTAAAAATCAATGACTCAAGGAGAAACCAAGAGGTAGTCAAGCAAAACCAGAGAAATGAAACAATTGAAAAGAATGTCAAGTACCTTACTAGAAAGACAACAGACCTGGAAAACAGATATAGGAGAGACAATTTGAGAATAATCGGACTCCATGAAAAATATGAGGAAAAAAAGAGCTTGGACACCATTTTCGAGTAAATTGTCAAAGAGAACTGCCCAGACGTTCTGGAAACAGAGGGTAAAATAGACATTGAAAAAATTCAACGATCACCTACTGAAAGGGACCCTGAAATGAAAACGCCAAGAAATATAGTGGCCAAGTTCAAGAACCATCAGACAAAGGAAAAGATATTGGAAGCTGCTAGAAAAAAGCAATTCAGATATGGAGGATCCACAATAAGGATAACCCAGGATCTAGCAGTGTCCACATTAAAAGAACGAAGGGCCTGGAACATGATATCCTGAAAGGCTAAGGAACTTGGTATGCAGCCAAGAATAACTTACCCAGCAAGAATGAGCATCGTTTTCCAGGGAAGAAGATGGACATTTAACGAAATAAATGAATTCCATCTATTTTTCATGAAAAAAACAGATCTGCATAAAATGTTTGATTTTCAAATACAGAACTCAAGAGATTTCTAAAAAGGTAAAAAGAAATCTTGAGAACTATACTTCTGCCAAAAAATATGTAAAGAACATATGTACAATTTGTCTTAGAAACTAGAGGTGGAAAAGAAATTATATCATAAAAAAGTATAAAGTGGTGGTACTACATCTCTTGAAGAGGCAAAGGTAATCTATTATATCTGAGAGAAAGAAAGGAGGGAGATGAACATAGTGTGTATCAATAGACATATTCGATTTATGGTGAAACTTCTTCCACTTCATTGAAAAGTGAAAGGGAAGGAGTAAGCTAAGGGGAAGGGAATACAGAAATTTCGAGGAAAAGGGGTAAAATAAGGGGAGGATCTTTAAGGTGGGGGAGGGATCCTAAAAAGGGAGGACTGTGAAAAGCAAGTGGTGTTCACCAGTTTAATACTGGGTAGGAGGGTAAGAGGGAAGGAAAGGGGAAAAGCATAAGCAGGGGTTAATAGGATGGCAAGCAATATAGAATTAGTCCTTCTAACCATAAATGTGAATGGGGCAAACTGCCTCATAAAGAGGAAGCAGTTAGCAGACTGGATTAAAAGTCAGAATCCTACTATATGTTGTTTACAGGAAACACACCTGAAACAGGGTGATACATTCAAACTAAAAGTAAAAGGGTGAAGCAGAATCTATTATGCTTCAGGCAAAACCAAAAAAACAGGAGTAGCCATCCTCATCTCAGATCAAGCAAAAACAAAAATTGATCTAATTAAAAGAGATAAGGAAGGGCATTATATCCTGCTAAAGGGCAGCATCAATAATGAAGCAGTATCAATATTAAACATATATGCACCAAGTGGTGCAGCATCTAAATTCTTAAAAGAGAAATTAAGAGAGCTGCAAGAGGAAATAGATAGCAAAACTATAATAGTGGGAGATCTCAACCTTGCACTCTCACAATTAGATAAATCAAACCACAAAATAACTAAGAAAGAAGTCAAAGAGGTAAATAGAATACTAGAAAAGTTTGATATGATAGATCTTTGGCAAAAGCTAAATGGAGACAGAAAGGAGTATACTTTCTTCTCAGCACTTCATGGAATCTATACAAAAATTGACCATATACTAGGGCATAAAAACCTCAAAATCAAATGCAGTAAGGCAGAAATAGTAAATGCATCCTTTTCAGACCACAATGCAATCAAAATTACATTTAATAAAAAGCCAGGGGAAAATAGACCAAAAAATAATTGGAAACTAAATAATCTTATACTAAAGAATTATTGGGTAAAACAGCAAATCATAGACATAATTAATAACTTCACCCAAGAAAATGACAATAATGAGACATCATACCAAAATGTGTGGGATACAGCCAAAGCAGTAATAAGGGGAAGTTTTATATCTCTACAGGACTACTTGCATAAAATAGAGAAAGAGAGGGCCAATGAATTGGGCTTACAACTAAAACTGCTAGAAAAGGAACAAATTAAAAACCCCCAGACAAACACAAAACTTGAAATTCAAAAAATAAAAGGTGAGATTAATAAAATTGAAAGTAAAAAAACTATTGAATTAATTAATAAAACTAAGAGTTGGTTCTATGAAAAAACCAACAAAATAGACAAACCCTTAGTAAACCTGATTAAAAAAAGGAAAGAGAAAAAGCAAATTGTTAGTCTTGAAAATGAAAAGGGTGAACTCACCACTAATGAAGAGGAAATTAGAACAATAGTTAGGAGCTACTTTGCTCAATTTTATGCCAATAAATTCGATAACTTAAATGAAATGGAAGAATACCTTCAAAAATATAGCTTGCCCAGATTAACAGAGGAAGAAGTAAGTAGTCTAAATAGTCCCATCTCAGAAAAAGAAATAGACCAAGCTATTAACCAACTTCCTAAGAAAAAGTCCCCAGGACCAGATGGATTTACACGTGAATTCTACCAAACATTTAAAGAACAACTAACTCCAATGCTATGTAAACTATTTGAAAAAATAGGGATTGAAGGAGTCCTACCAAATTCCTTCTATGACACAGACATGGTACTGATACCTAAACCAGGTAGATCGAAAACCGAGAAAGAAAATTATAGACCAATTTCTTTAATGAATATTGATGCTAAAATCTTAAATAAGATATTAGCAAATAGACTTCAGAAAATCATCCCCAGGATAATACACTATGACCAAGTGGGATTTATACCAGAATGCAGAGCTGGTTTAATATTAGGAAAACTATTAGTATAATTGACCATATTAATAATCAAATTAATAAAAACCATATGATCATCTCAATAGATGCAGAAAAAGCATTTGATAAAATCCAACATCCATTCCTACTAAAAACGCTTGAGAGTATAGGAATAAATGGACTATTCCTTAAAATAATAACGAGCATATATTTAAAACCGTCAGTAAACATCATATGTAATGGCGATAAACTAGAACCTTTCCCTGTAAGATCAGGAGTGAAACAAAGTTGCCCACTATCACCATTACTATTCAATATAGTACTAGAAATGCTAGCCTCGGCAATAAGAGCCGAGAAAGAGATTCAAGGAATTAGAGTAGGAAATGAGGAAGTCAAACTATCACTCTTTGCAGATGACATGATGGTATACTTAGAGAATCCCAAAGACTCTGCTAAAAAGCTATTAGAAATAATTCAGAATTTTAGCAAAGTTGCAGGATACAAAATAAATCCACATAAATCCTCAGCATTTTTATACATTACCAACACAATCCAAGAGTAAGAGATAGAAAGAGAAATTCCATTCAAAATAACGGTCGATAGTATAAAATATTTGGGAATATATCTACCAAAGAAAAGTCAGGAATTATATGAGCAAAACTACAAAACACTTGCCACAAAAATAAAGTCAGAATTAAATAATTGGAAAGACATTCAGTGCTCTTGGATAGGCTGAGCAAATATAATCAAGATGACAATACTCCCTAAACTAATCTATTTATTTAGTGCTATACCAATCAGACTCCCAAGAAACTATTTTAATAACCTAGAAAAAATAACAACAGAATTCATGTGGAACAACAAAAGGTCAAGAATTTCAAGGGAAGTAATGAAAAAAAATTAAATGAATGTGGTCTAGCTGTACCTGATCTAGAACTATATTATAAAGCAACAGTCACCAAAACCATTTGGTATTGGCTAAGAAATAGACTAGTTGATCAGTGGAAGAGGTTAGGTTCACAGGGCAAGATAGTGAATAAAAATAGCAATCTAGTGTTTGATAAACTCAGACATCCCAACTTTTGGGCTAAGAATTCATTTTTTGACAAAAACTGCTGGGAAAACTGGAAATTAGTATGGCAGAAACTAGGCATGGACCTACATTTAACACCACATACTAAGATAAGATCAAAATGGGTCCAAGATTTAGGCATAAAGAACGAAATCATAAATAAATTGGAGGAAGATGGGATAGTCTACCTCTCAGACTTGTGGAGGAGGAAGGAGTTTGTGTCCAAGGGAGAACTAGAGATCATTATTGATCACAAAATAGAACATTTTGATTACACCAAATTAAAAAGTTTCTGCACAAACAAAACTAATGCAAACAAGATTAGAAGGGAAGTAACAAATTGGGAAAACATTTTTATAGTTAAAGGTTCTGATAAAGGCCTCATCTCCAAAATATACAGAGAATTGACTTTAATTTATAAGAAATCAAGCCATTCTCCAATTGATAAATGGTCAAAGGATACGAACAGACAATTTTCAGATGATGAAATTGAAACTATTTCTAGCCATATGAAAAATGCTCCAATCATTATTAATCAGAGAAATGCAAATTAAGGCAACTCTGAGATACCACTACACACCTGTCAGATTGGCTAGAATGACAGGGAAAGATTATGCAGAATGTTGGAGGGGATGTGGGAAAACTGGGACACTGATACATTGTTAGTGGAATTGTGAATACATCCAGCCATTCTGGAGAACAATTTGGAACTATGCTCAAAAAGTTATCAACTTATGCATACCCTTTGATCCAGCAGTGTTATTACTGGGCTGTTATCCCAAAGAGATTTTAAAGAAGGGAAAGGGATCTGTATGTGCAAGAATGTTTGTGGCAGCCCTCTTTGTAGTGGCCAGAAACTGGAAACTGAGTGGATGCCCATCAATTGGAGAATGGCTGAATAAATTGTGATATATTAATATTATGGAATATTATTGGTCTGTAAGAAATGACCAGCAGGATGATTTCAGGAAAGCTTGGAGATACTGAGCATGATGCTTAGTGAAATGAGCAAGACCAGAAGATCATTATATACTTCAACAACAATATTATATGATGATCAATTATGATGGTCCTCTTCAACAGTGAGATGAACCAAATCAACTCCAATAGAGCAGTAATTAATTAAACCAGCTACACCCAGTGAAAGAACTTTGGGAAATGACTATGAACCACTATATAGAATTCCCAATCCCTCTATTTAACTTATACTTTAACATATTTAACATGATTTAGTCAACCTGCAATCTGGGAGAAGGGGTTGGGAGAAGGAGGGGAAAAGTTGGAACAAATGGTTTTGCAATTGTCAGTGCTGAAAATTGCCCACGCATATATCTTGTAAATAAAAAGCTATAATAAAGAATAATTCTTATATTATCTCAACTGGATTTATTTTCTAAGTAAGTTTTTTTTTTCCAATGGAAAATTATGATTTCCTTCCTTTTTTATATTTTTTTTGATTTTGTTTGATCATTTATAGAATGTAAAGGGCTAGACCTGAGCAAATGCACTTGGATAATGGAGCACTTGAGATTAATTGCCAATTGGACGGTCTATTAACTTGTTTGAAGGTTGACTCTCCCTAGCTGTTCTGTGCTGACTTGATTGGTGGGACAAAGAGGGGGAAGTGACGTGTGTGGGGGGAGTAGGAGGAGGAAGAGGAAATTAAGACACTCTCTCTCTTGGCGGTTGAGAGAGGAAGGTGTGTGTGGAGATTGCTAGATCTAATCCCCTGATCTTGACCATAAAAGACTAAGAATAAAGACTTTTGGTGATCCTGACTCTGGCTGATTTCTGTGAAGACAGAGTTCCAGTAATAGAATGTTTTATCTTGATGTTTTATAGAATCATTAGTTTCACTTGTTCAATTCTAATTTTTAAGAAATTATTTTCTTCAGGGAGCTGTTGTACTTCCTTTTCCATTTGGCCATTTCTAGTTTTTTTAGGGAATAACTTAACTCAGTAAATTTTTGCGTATCCTTCCATATGCCATTAACTTTTCTTTTTTTTTTTTTTCTTATTCTCTTATATTACTCCTATTTCTTCTCCCAATTTTTGTCCTACTTCTGTAATTTTCTTTTCATAGTCCTTTTAAAGCTTTGCAAGGAATCCTTTTTGAGCTTCATATTTAATTATATTTTTCTTTGAGATTACAGTTTTAGCTATTTTGATCTTATTGTCTCTTTTAAATTTATTTCTTGATCCTAGCCTATCACCATAGCAACATTTTATAAACAAGCTTTTTTGTTCATTTTTTTTTTCAACTTGGTGTTTTAGGTGTTAAGCTCTAGTTCTACAATGCCCCAAGCTTTTTGTGCTAGGGATCTAGGTCTTATTGTTAATTTTTAATGAATTTCTAAGCTTATCAGGTTTGCCTTCTCAGGAGGGTAGGCTTCCCTTATGTCTTCTACTGGGAATGAGGTCTTTCTTTTGGACTCTCCTGAGTGCGGTACTTTGCTTTTGGGGTGCTATAGTAATAGAGTTATTCTGGTGACTGGCCTTGGAAGAGGGATCTTGTTGCTGATGTGCCCCAAAGGTATGGCTTTGTTGCTAGGTTGCTATGGAAATGAAATGGGGTCCTCTCTGCCCTATTGGAGGCTTTTGGCTGGAGTTCTAGTTTTTTGGCTATTGATGGAACCTCTTAATGGCTTGTGCTTGACTTGGGCTCTGTACCTTGCTGCCTTGCACAAAATTCTCACTTGCCTAAGAGTCTACTGGCTTGCAGGAAAGTTAGGTCTCACTGGTGGATTGCCCCTGGCTAGGAACCTTGCTGCAACCTGATTGCTGGGAAGACTGGTGGTTGCTGTTCCTTTTTGTCTTTGATTCCCTCCTACTCAGTGAGACTTACTTTTTTTATCAGGTTGATAAGTTATTTCCCTGCTCCTAGACCAGTTCTTAAGTGGTCTTGTAGTTGCTTGGCAACAGGAAGAGGGATGGGGGATGTGGGGGACTTCAGAGGTTTCCCTATTCATTCTACCTTTAAATTTTAAACAGGGAGGCAAACTACATTTTAAAAATAGAGATTAATATATACATATATTTAAGAAATGTTACATTTGCATATTTGCTCACTTTTCTATTGTATATACACACACTATATATATTCCATGTATGTGTGTGTATATATATATATACAGAGAGAGAGAGAGAGAGAGAGAGAGAGAGAGAGAGAGAGAGAGAGAGAGAGAATCAATCTATATAAAAAGATTGGGATAGATGAAGAGAGAAACAAATAGAGAAAGAGAGAGAAGGAAGAAGACAGTGGGAAGAGAAAAAGAAAGAGACTGTGTTTCTATGTGTGTCTGTGTGTCTGAGTGTCTGTGTCTGTGTATTCACACTTCTTTCTACTACTCACATTTTCATACAGGGCTTGAAGGGTCTCCAGGTCAACCACAGAGTTATCCAAATTCACAACAGCTGTTTAAAAAAAGGCAGAAAAAATAAGTAATAGTTAGTGATCATGATGATAATGAGCTAATTATTAAAAGTAGCTTGACCATTCAACTATACAGAACAAATGGCTTCAAAAATCTGTAACTACCAACTTTGAAATTTTAGTTCAAATGATCCCACCAGTTCTGGGCCTAAAAAACAAAAGTCAATATTCTTATAGATATAGATATCATGATTATTAAAAAAAATCTTTTTTATGGCAGATAATTTACACCATTCCACTTCTCCCTTTCCCTTTTTTCCCAAAAACATATTTCTATCATCCATTAATTCATCATTTTTATATATCCCTTCATATTCAACTCATACCCATGTCTTTTGCCTATATCTATATCTATATCTAATCTATATTTATCCTTCCACCTCCCATAATAATGAGAAAGTTCTAATGAGCTAAAAGTATCACTGTCCCATATAGGAATGCAAAAAGATAAATCTTTTTTAAGTCCCTTATGATACCACTTCCCTGAGTATCTCCTTATGGTTCTCCAGAATTTGGTATTTGAAAATCAAAATTTCCATTAAGCTTTGGACTTTTCAACACAAGTACTTAAAAATTCTCTATTTTATTGAACATTCACCTTTTCCTCTGAAAGATTATACTTAGTTTTGCTGGGTAGGTCATTCTTGGTGTAATACAAGCTCCACTGCTCTCCAGAATATCATATTCCAAGCTCCTCAGTCCTTTAATATAGACGCTACTAAATCTTATGTTATCCTGATTGTAGCTCCCCTTATAATGAATTGTTTCTTTTTGAATGCTTGCAATATTTTCTCCTTGACAGGGAGTTCCAGAATTTGGCTACAATATTCCTTAGGGGATTCATTTTAGGATCTCTTTCAGGAGGTGATTGCTGGATTCTTTCAATTTCTGCTTGGCCTTCTGACACTAGAATATCATTAATTTTTTTATAATCTTTTGAAAGATGATGTATAGGTTCTTTTTTATCATAACTTTCAGGTAAAGCAATATATTTTAAAATTATCTCTCCAGAACTATTTTCTAGATCAGTTGTTTTTCCAATGAGATATTTCACAATTTTCCTATTTAATTTTTGACATTGCTTTAATGTATTTTGATTTAACTTCCATTTGCTCAATTCTAATTTTTAAGGAATTATTTTCCTCAGTGAGCTTTTGTACTTTCTTTCCCATTTGACCAATTTTGCTTTATAAGCCATCTTTCTCCTCTTTACCTTTTTCTACTTCCTTTTGCACCACTCTCAATTATTTTCCTGTTTTTTTGTTTTTTTTTTTTTAACTTTATCTCTCTTACTTGACTTTCAAAATCCCTTTTGAGCTCTTCCATGGCCCTAGTCCAATACTTATTTTTCTTGAAAACTTTGACTTTATTATCTTCTTCTGAGTGTGTGTTTTAATCTTCATTGTCACCATAGTAACTTTCTATGGCTAGAAACTATTTTGTTTGCTCATTTTTCTAGATTAGTACTCAGCTTTTAATTGTTTGATAAAGTAGGGTTCTATTTCCAGGGTGAAGGGTGTATTGTACCAAGATGGTTTCCAAGATCCTTCTAAAGAGACATGACTACAAGAATTCTTTTCTGTACTGGAACTGTTAGGAGTGTCCCTTTCTCACTATAGCTGTAAAATCTAGTATGCTGGAGCAATAGAGTCCTGCTTAATTGGTGCTGAGGCTAGTGCTAGTGCTGGAGTGGGTTCTGGGGCTGGGGCTGTTGCTGTGATTGGGGTGAGGACCAGGGCTGTACTGGTGCTTTCTGCAGTGGGACTGTGCCCTAGGCTCCTACCCTGATTGCACAGATCTTTTTTGTGGACCTTCTAAGTTGTCTTCAGCTGCATAATGTTCTACTCTGTCTTTTAGGATGTTTTGATGCTCTAAAATTTGTTTTGGAAATCATTATCAAAAAGAATTTGGAGCAGTTTTAAGGGAGAGTTTGGCAAGTTCCTGCCCTTTTACTTTCCACCTTATTTATAAACAGTCCTAGTATTTCAATTTATCTGTAATAGTTTAAATAACATAATTGGTAGAAAACAGAGTAAAACTAATCCAAATGTAAGCTTTGTGCCAAGGGGAAAACTTGTTTGAAATTAAAGTTTTCCTAGAAAAAATCATGAGTATTCTTTATGTATCCTCAATATCAATGCTGCCCAACTCAAATAGATATGGTGACACTAAATTATACATAATGATTCTTTTCAGTTGCATGTTGACTAAGAAAAACTGAAAATTAATGTTACCTGTTATCTATTATCTTTTAATTTATTTTGTTAAATATTTCCCAGTTAATTTGGTTAGAACTGCACTATGGAGAGATACTAGCATTTGATGCCTCTGCCCTATATCATACACTATTCTTCTAACCCCCCAAAAAGTTTTAAAAACACAAATACAACATTATCTTATGGACCCTGGGAACATATATGGAATGCATATAGGAGGCTAAAAGAATGAATGAGAAATATAAGCAAAATAATTTAGCAGCTCTATATTTATGTAGCATGTATGTCCCTAGTACATCAGCAAGACATATACCAAGGAAAACATGATCCTTCCACTCTCGTGATAAACCCATTTTAATTTCTAGAGAATGTCAAAACTAGGATCTCCTCTTTTCCTCATTGATGCCTTGGAGAACCAAATCAGCTATGCATTGTGTTTTTCTCTCGAGTCCTTGGCCACCTTTTCATATTGTTGATTATCCTCTGCTAAGGTCTGGCCTCAGTCTTGGGTCACTTATATTAATTGCCACTTCCACTCACATACACAGGCTGCTGAACAAATTTAGAAAACCGTTGCCTATAAATTATATGACTTCTATTAGGCCCTCCCTACTTCTAAGAGATTATTCTATACCATCTTTATCAACTCACTATCCCACTCTCCTTTGTGACATTTCAAAACCTTTTTTATGCCTCCTCAAATCACCCATGATTCACCTTTTCCCCAACATTGTAGCTGAGAACTTTGTCTCATGTTTTACAGATTCACCTTGACTCATAATCTCCCAAGCCCCTAAATCCAGTCTTTTGCCAAGGGTTGTTGATTTAAAATTTACAACATCTCTTAAAATGCTCCCCCTTTTTTTCTTTGATACTGCTACAACCCTAGCAAAGTGACTCATCACTTCATACTTAGATTATTACAATAGCTTGCTGATTTTTCTGCCTGCCACAAATCTCTTTCTAGTCCAGTTATCCAATCTCCACTAAGCCACCAAAGTACTTTTTTCTAAGGTGCAGGCCCAACAATGTTACCCACCCCTACTAAATTTAATTCCAAAGGCTCACTATTATCTCCAAGATCATATTCAAAATCTTCTGTTTGGCATCATAATACCTTATACCTCCATTCACACATCATACTCTTTGATCCAATGGCACTAGCCTCTTTAATCTTCCATGAATAAGAAAGACACTATCTCTCAGGTCCAGATATTTGATTTCTCTGCTTGTCTCCCATTCCCAGAAAGTTCTCCTCCATTTCTACCTCTTGGCTTTCCTGGCTTCCTTCAAGTAAATCCCAGCTAAAATTCCACAGAAAGTATTTCCCACTAATTTCTGTACTTTCCCCAGTTATATATTTCCTACATATATAGATTTGTCTATATGTATATAGGATGTATATACATGTTTGCTTGTCTCTCCCATTAGATTGTTAGCTCCTCTGGGGCAGTGACTATCTTTCCTTTTCTATTTATCTCCAGTATTTAGGAAAGAATCTGGTACACAATACCAATAGGTGCTTAATAAATACTTATTGATTGATTATTATTAAAAACCCCTTCCCAAGTCTTTGTTCTTCATCTGTAAAATTGAGGTTGATTTTCCGTGCAGTAAACATATAAAAATTATAGTTTAACAGAGATGGACAGATGGGTCATTATTATTCACACACAACACTTATATATCATTTTGCCATTTGCAAAGTGATCACATAGACTATGAAATTTCATCCCCATAATAACTATTCTATAAGAGAGTCTAATCTTAGGTAACCAGTCTTATATTTTGAATGATGAAAACAAGTCTCAGGAATATTAAGTAGAGGTTATTTAGCTTGTAATCATTGGATTAAGGACCTATAACTATCCAGGTTTTCTACACCAAGTCCAGGAGTGCTTTCTTAATTTTTTTTTCCCCCCTATCTCCTCAATGTGTTTCATTCAGTTGAACTGAGAACTTGCATATTAGAACATTCCATGGAAACCCATGCCTAAGATTTGCTCAATTTTAACACTGAGATTTAACATAAATTCCTGGCTTGGTTACTACTAGATTTTACTTTTTGCCTTTGTCTCAGTTTCCTCCCTCATAAAAGAAAGAAAATAGTATTCACATCTCCTGGGGTGTGACATAATTAGCTCAGTATGGACTATAGCCAAATCTGTTTCAGTTAGTTCAAAATAGATGCCATGTTTTGTATTCATTTTGATATATTTATTTACCAAATACACATTTAAGCATAGACATAATCTTAGAACAAAATAATAAATCTAAGAACTGGACAGGAAATCAGTGCTGTAATCTATAATTATGATGACTTCATTTACTGTAAATCATGGCCCTTTAATAGTCAACTAAGTGATAATGTGAATGCAATTAAAGATTAGAGGATAAACAGTTTTCACTCATCCTCCCTCCCCCCTCCCCCCCACATACACACATTGTTCCAGTGCCTTCATAAATGCCATCAGTATCTGGGACTCCTCACAATTGTAAACTGTCCATTCCTAACAAGCCTATAAAGTAGTTTTAGCTGCATTCCCATAATATACATAAAAGAAGTCTTACTCCTAATTTCACTAAAGTATCTCTCTTATTTTTATGTGATTGGGTTTGAGGATCAAGAAGATGTCAAGAAGAAACACAGAGACTTTTAATAAGAATAGAAGAGTATCCATTTATTTATATTACTGCTAACTTTTGAGGATAAAAATAAAATAGATGTTAATGATCTTAATATGTGCATTTGAATACTTTTTATATAAGACAGTTAATGATTTTATGCCCTCACATTAATTTAAAACTAAAAAAAATGATAAAAATAAATTGGATTCTAGTTAGCTAGTTGTGTCACCTTTGGTAAGTTATTTTAGCATATTTTTATGTTACTTATTTACCTTATCTTTTAAAAGAAGACAATCAGGTGCATTCCCTCCATTCCCCCTCCTTGTCATTATATACATACAGACACACATAAACATCCATACCCATACCTACATATATATGCATTATATATGCTTGTGTGCATATATGTTTTATAAATATGTAAAAATAGTTACATGATTATTTATTTCTGACAAATAAGAATTAAATGATAAAACATTGATTGCATTAATATTTTGGTCCATTTATTTTAGTTGATTAAAGATGTGAACTAATTTGGCTAAACTCATTAAATTCCATTGTCTTTTCAATGAATTACTTTCTATTAAGTTTGAAGTGGAAAATCATACTTTAGAATATCTAGAATTCAATTAGTCACTCAAATTGAAGTTTAAAAACTATAATTATATTCCAAAAATTATAAAAACTTAAGAAAATGACAGTATAATTATTTTTCATGTTCTCGAGGTATACCTATATTACTTATACAGAAGAAAAGTAGTATCATAAAAATCTAGATCAGAAGAGAAAGCTGGGATATTTGTTCTATAATTGATGATTGTACAAAAAGAGTTTCACACATATATGGCCCATAGGGATCAGCATTATATTTTTTGTATATTGGGTCTTTGC
The DNA here is from genome assembly GCF_048593235.1 of Sminthopsis crassicaudata. Lineage (NCBI taxonomy): Eukaryota > Metazoa > Chordata > Mammalia > Dasyuromorphia > Dasyuridae > Sminthopsis > Sminthopsis crassicaudata. Next base: position 392,359,577 of record NC_133620.1, on the reverse strand, counting down.
TTTTATTTTGTTTTCAGAATTAATTTGCTTTAGCACCAAGCAATATGGCACATGATTCCTAGCCTGATTTCCTACAATGTTAGAATCATCCAAGGATTAGCTGGAAAGCCCTATAATACTTCTGTTGAATGTTTGTATGAGATAAGAAAATGTCTGTCTGTAAGCTTTCAACAAAAAAGTTAAGTGAAAAGGAGAGGATCATATTTTAAAAGTCTATTTTAAAACAAACTTGTCCAACAAAAAGCACTAAATTTCAATTATATGAAGGGATCACAAACTCACACTTGGAAATACTGAACAATTTTTTAGTTAGCCATAGAAACTTATTTTACTTATAAAATTTAATAGAAGATGATGATTTTTGAGTATCATTTTTTTCATTGATGAAGGCAGTTTTATTCTCATTATAAAAGTTAAAAAACATCTCACAAATTAGATTTATCCAGAGACAAAAAAGGGATGTCTACAAAATTTCCTCAGCCTAGGAGGTCCTTCAAGCAGAGCTTAGGTTGACCCATTATCAGGGCTGTGATAGAAGGGGGTTCCTGTGGAATTACATGACTTCCCAGGTATTTTCCAACTCTGAGGTTCTGGATTCTGGATTTCAATAGGGTCAAGTAAATCTCAATAAATACCTACATAAAATGACCTCATCTAGAACTTGAGGGGCTTTAGGGATCATTGTGAGTTTTTAAAAGGTGAAAAAACTATGTTGTGATCCACATTCAGTCTCAACAGTACTCTTGCTGGATACAGATGATTCTCTCCATCACAATTTAGTCTATTGGAACTGGACTGAATCCCCTTATTATTGAAAAGAGCCACATCCATCACAATTGATCAGCACATAATCTTGTTACTGTGTACAATGTTCTCTTGATTCTGCTCATTTCACTTAGCATCATTTCATGTAAGTCTCCTCAGGCTTAAGAGTATCTTAAAAAAAATACATCATTGTCAGAGTCTAAGTAGTCCTTGATGCTAATTTCTATTTGAATCTTCTTGTCTAGTACTTTTACTTGGTTACCTGTATAATCTATAAATATTTGATCTCCTTCACAGTGGTCTCATTCCTTGATTCCCTCCTTACAATCTGATAATCGTATTGTCAAAAGCTGATTTCAATAAATGGCCTGTATAAATATTATTGGGATCTAGTAAAATGATACATGTTTTATGTAAGTTTTTAAAAAGTCAGATTTAAGAAAGTACCAATAAATCCTTACAACTTTTCATGTGGAAATAAATAATAGAATTATAGCCCGTTAAGAGTTAGAAGAAAATTCTGGATTTAGCTATTCTCCTTTCTGATAAGCATCCAGAAAAAGGATTACAGTCCCTTCTATGTATTGGTCATCCAGCTTCACTACAATAACTTCTGAGGCAGCCCATTCCATTTTTTAGGGGAGGTGGGACTTGAATACTTTATTGAAATGCAATTTTTGCTAACTTCTAGACACTATTAGTCAAATATTTATAAAGCACCTGTTAAGTACTATTCACTACATTAAGAATTGGAATACAAAGAAAAGCACACAAACAAAAAATGGATGCCTTACTTTCAAGGCATCCATAGTCTTGGTAGGAGAAGGGAAAATAAAACCTGTAAATAGCCATGGACAAACAGGATATATAGAAGATAAACTATAGATGATAAATTCAGGAGCAAATCATGAAATTTAAAGAGGTCTGCAATCTGGGAAAAGCTTTTTGTACAAAATGATGTCCTGTTGTCCCTGAAAGTTTAAAAATAATTGTTTTATGCTAGATCACTGATTTCATCAATCCAAGTTTCTCTATAAATATGAATTATCAATAATTCTATAACATAAAATTATAGAATTCAAGTTGGTAGGGAACTTTAAAGGCAGTTAAGCCAATTCCTTCTAATAGGGAGAACCCTGAAACTGTCCTCTGACTTTGGAGGAGAAGCCAAGGGTGAACTTTTGAGAAACTCTCCTCTGAGAGAGGCCTGCCTCAGCGAATCAAGATAAAGTAGTTTCATTCTGTTATTTTGGTGGGACTAGCCCTCTATTGAGCTGAAAATTAGTGCAGGACCACTCCTATTTAGCTTGAACTTAAGTGGTCTCTAGGAAATCTAGGCCTGGAGGCAGTAATTTCATTCAATTGAAACTTCAGTCTCATATTTCCTATTAAAGGGCAATTTTAAACTCATTTCTTTGCAGAGGCCCAAAGCAGGAACATGCCTTATCAAGGAACCTCTCTCCTTGGCACAGCTGCCTGTCAGGACCCCTACCTGCTGTGAAAACATTTTTTTCTCCTTGTTAATATCTTTGTTTACTTCTCTGCCAGGACCTTGCTACTGAGGAAGTCAGTCACCTAGCAAAGCTGACTTCTGAAATATCAATAAAACTTCCTTTTTGCCATTAATATTTTGAGTTCATGAATTCTTTCACATTGAAACTGTGCCAGCCAGAAAGGGATTCTCACACCTAAACTCTCTGCACTGCCACTAAACACATCCCTTCATTTCAGAAATGAGGAAACAAGTGTAAGATGAGATAACAATGTAAATGGCAGGGTAGGAATTCAAACCCAGAACCTTTAATGTTTGGCCTGGCTACATTTCAACTGATCAAAACTACTAGTTATATAGAATTCTGAGAAGCAAAGACATTCCATCAGGATAACATAAATTGGAAAAGTCAGAGATAGGACTTAACCAAAGTCCAGACCTCAATTTACTTCCTTTAATATTATCCTCATAATATTTACTGTATTGGGCCATATATCTCCATTCATATAAATTCAGTCATAGTTCAGGCCCTTATTATCTCTTGCTTCATAATGACAACAAACTTCTAAATGAAATTCCTAATTCCAGGTTCTTACTTTTTCTACCCAATATGCTAATAGCTATCAAAATAAACATCTTAAAACACTGTATAATCTTGACACTGTCCTGCTTAAAATATTCAATGCCGCTCTACTGCCTCTAAGAAAACATCCTCTGTCTGAATGAATTCTCAATGCTTTGTGTTCAACATAAATTTTCCACTTCATTTGTTTTATTCCCCTTCATTTTATTTATTCATTTTATTCCCTCTGTTATCACCAATTGGCATATTGTTGAACTCAGTACTTTAATCTCTGTCTCTATCTCTTTGTAGAAGTTATTTTTCATGCCTGAAATGCACTTTTTTTCTTCACCATGGCCTCTGAATCCTTCGCATTAGGTACTTAAAATTGTGTGTTCCTAAAAAAAGAATAATTCTGTTGTTGAGGGACCTTGAGATCTAGCCCCAGGATAACCACAGAGGGAAAGGAGTCAAGAAGTGAGTGACAAGAAGAAAAAAGATTGAAAGCACCAAAAATTTCCAGGAAACATGCAAAGAGAGAGAGAGACAAAAGAAGAAAAAGCAGGAGAAGGAGGAGGAAGAGGAGGAGGAGGAGGAGGAGGAAGAGGAAACTAACAACTAACAACTAACTTCTGAACTAACAAATTTAGGCATCCAACTCTTAATAAATATGGAAAAATAAAGGAAAATGATTCCAACATTTTATGAGACAGTTGACTCTGTGGAATTTGAGGTGAATATGAAACTACAACTTTTTTTTCCTGAGTAATTTAAAAGAGAAATCAGAAGTATGAAGGCAGAATCCAGTGACACCATGCCTACAGATGTGTTGAGACAGAAGACACCCTAACAATATTAGGGACTCCAAGTTAAAGGAAAAAGGTTTATTTATGATGTTTATAGCAGGCTAAGTTCTCAAGGAATTTAGCAGAGCCAGAAGCAAGAAGAAAAACAAAGATCAGGTTCAAGTTATTGATATGCTAATTTTATTGCTTAAAACTGAGAAGTGGTTGGGGTAAGGTTGCACCCAATAGTGAATTTTATTGAGGTGGAGCAGCTCCCATCCTTGAATTCTATAGCTTTCTGACCAATTGAGTGTTCTCTGACAGCCAGCATTTTTGTGGCACTCCCAAGGCCTGATAGACTTAAGGTTTCTCAGAAAGTGCTACATTTCCCTAAGAATTACATCTCAACTACTAAATGTTTCTTTTTTTGTGGAATTTCATTACAATATAAGAGAGTACATAGAAATCAGGGAGTTGGGCTGGAAGATAGAGAGGAGTGAATTATGCATGTGACATAGAGGGGAAGATGACTTCTTTAGTCTCAGAAGGAAAAAAAAAATCCTATAATGGAATGGGACAAGAAATGAAGAAGAAAGGGGGAAAAAAAAGAATAGGGAAAGAAATAAGGTTTTGTTTTGGAGGTAGGCATGATGAATGAAATTATAAGTAAACACTGATATTCAGTGAAGGGAGATGAAAATCTTACATGGCATTAAAAATCAAAAATCTTCAGGGAGGGGCAGCTAGGTGGTGAAGTGGATAGAGCCCTTAAATTAGGAGAACTTGAGTTCAAATCTGTTCTCAAGACACTTAACCCTTCTTAGCTGTGTGACTCTGGGCAAATCACTTAACCCCAATTGCCTCAGGAAAAAAAAATCCTCTGGGATTTGGCTTTTGAAGAATCTACTTGTCCTGGGGGGGAGGTGAGGCAAGAAATTGTAACCTCTTGGGATAATTTACACCTGAGGAAAGTGAAAGTAGGGGCACAAAGAGATTTTCAAAAGAGATTTTTTTTTTTTAAGTCAACAAAGGGAATAGGTCAGTGGTAGGCTGTGTAATCAGGAATATGTATTGGGGGAGAAGTGCTATCATGGAGCAGTGTTCTCTCTGAAATTTACAATAATTAACAATGTTCTAAAAGTTATGCAAAATAGAAAAAGGGGAATCTATAGGGTAAGTCCCACAGAGTCATGGCAAATATCTCCAAGAGGATAAAGCCTAGAATGGATGCATGAAGAATACAAAAAGAAGAGATAATTATAGGGGTTATGAATCAGAAAATGAAGAAAAATCAGAGAAAATAGAAACAGAAGATGAATAATGAAGAGAATAAGAGAAATCGTTTTTGATAGATGTGCAAAAAAATTCAAAAGTAAGGAACAGGATTAACTTAAAGGGAGAAGAAAGAAATTGTATTTGAAGATAAAAATGACAGTCACAATTTACCCCTTTGTGGAGATGAGATATTTATAATTTGCATATATAGCTTTTTGGACTTTTTCATTGTATCAGTTATTTGTACTGACTTTTGTTTTTCCCTCTCCAAAAATATTGTCATATGGGATGGCTCCCTCGGAGGGAGTAGGGACATATATGATGTCAAAAATTGGGGTTCAGTCATGTGAAGAATTCACAATGGCCATTCTCTTTGGTAAAAGGTAGATTTATTTAAAGAAGAGGTTACAGACAAAGATGAAGGGATATAACAGACAATGGGAATGGTAAATATGAAATAAGAGTGAGAGAGCATATGAAAAACCAGTTCAGCAATGGAACTAACAATTTATCCAAAGGGAAAGCACTCTATGAGGTTGAGGCATGCCCTTAGCTGGCAGGCTAAATCCTGAAAGAAACTTTGTATCCTAAAGGAGGCAGATAGCTATAAGGGGAAGTAGGGTTGAGAAACATAGTGGCCTTAGAAGTTAGGCATTGGAAAAGGGGAAGAGGAAAGATGTCATGGGGCAAAATGCCCTGATGGACTGACTCAAAGGAAGGCCATAAGTCATGGGGTAACCTATAAGTAAATTTTATGGAAAACTTTAACCTCTGGGACATGATTGGGATTTTTGACAAGTAATGGCAAAAGGAGACTGACTTAGATCCCTTCAGAGGTGGGTCTCTGAGGTTTGACATAACTTGAATTTCAGACTGGACCACCTCCCCAAGGGTGGGATCTTGAAGATAAATTAATTTCTATCAGTGCCTTTTAGTTACTCTTGGCCCAAAATATCATTCAAGATATCATCACTATGGTGATATAAGTAACAAAAAATATAAGTAAGTAACAGGTTTTCATGGAATTTATCAGATGTCAAAGCATGAAGGATTTAATCAAGCAAAGTTTGTATTATGATCTATAAGAAAAAGGAACCTACTGAGTGGGATGGTGACATCATTTTTGGGGGAAAAAAAGCTTTGGGAGAGAATTTTGGGAATATGGTTGAGTCAGAAATTTCCAATAAACAAAATGGTTCTTGAGGGTGAACAAAAAGCAATAGAAATAAACAAAAATTTGGGGATAATAGTAGTCCTCCTGGGACAACCAAAGAAGATTCTGAATGAAGAGATGACAGACACAAGTTTGACCCGTGAGAAGTGTCAACACTTTCAGGCTAGCTCCCCTGAAATAGCAAGCAGTGAGCCTTAGAACTAGCTGGGTGGGGAAGTAGCCCAGGAACCAGTCACAGAAATTTTCATCTCAGACAGTGTGGGGAGTCCAGCTTAGACCAGAATTTTTTAGGAAAAGGGGAACAAGATGGATTTCTTGTGGGAAAATTTAGTTTGTTCATTCATTACAAACTATATAACACCAATATTCATTTCTTTTTACATAAGTATTTTCCCAGTGGTGTTATATGGCTCTTTTGCTCAAGAAGATCCAGAAAGCAGAGGAGAGGAGAGAAGAGGAGAAGAAAGATGAAAGAGAACACTTTAAACATTTTACTATGTGCCAGACACTATGATAAACATTGAGAGTACAAATACAAGAAAGCAAGATGGTACATGTCTTTGAAGAGTTTAAATTCTGTTGAACTAAGGCAATACAATAAAGGAGCGTTGGGGAAAGGGAATGGTGGGCAAATAGTTGTATGGTATAAAGATTATGGTGGGCAAATAGTTGTATGGTATAAAAATTATTGGAAAATATTAGGGAGGCCTGATTATGAATACCCAAAAGAGTAACAGAAAAATATATGGAGTAAGTAGATTTTTTAGCATGTTTCTATTAACAACATTTTCCAGCAATGATATGACAAGTTTATAACAATGATGTAAGCTCCATGAGGGCACAAATGTTTAAACGTTCTTTGTATTACCAATGAATAGCATAGGACCTGATAAAGAATAAGCACTTAATAGCTGTTTTCTGAATGATTTTTGATTTGACATCTATGACCTAAAAAGGAAATGGAATTCTCTTGAAACATGAACAAAAAAAAAGAGAGATAATATTCCATATTCTGACTCCCACCATTTTCTCTTCCCCTCTCCCAAGCTGGGATGCCCTTCCTCTTCATCCCTGACTACAAGTTTCCTTTGCTTGTTTTAAGTCTCAGCTAAAATCTTGCCTTCTGCACAAAGTCTTCTCCTAATCCTCTTAACTTTAATTTCTATCTACTTTTAATTTCTTCCATTCTATTTACCCTGTGCATGACTTACTTGGGTAAGTTAGGTGGTACAGTGTATATAGTAGTATCTTTGCCAATACAAAAACAAATAGGATAATGAAGATTTGAATATGACTGAAAACAACTAAACAACAAGAAGAAAATAGTTTGTGTTTTTTCCCCCTCATTATTATGAAACCAATCTGCTGATAAGTTTCTCTAAAGTTAGTTAGACTGGCACTCAAGTAAAAATGCAAAATAATGTCCTTCTAGGGCCAATGATCCACTGGAACAGTCATCATCAATACAGGACTTTCATAATAAGACTGGACATCAGAGAAGGATTTATTTTAAGATTCTCTGTAGTACATGAAAAACATTTATTAAGCACTTCCCAAGAAAAAAAAAAAGAAAAACAAAAAAAACCAAAACTAAGTGGAAAAGAAGATCCACAATCTTAACAAGGAAAATGATTCATTGACAATTAAAACTAGGTAAGGAAAAGCAAATACAATTATAAGAGACCAAGAGATAATAAAACAAAATATAATGAATAAAAATATTGAATATTTTATTGAAAAAAACAACTGATTTAGAAGGCAGATCAAGTTGAGAAAACATAAGAATAATTGGACTACCTGATAGCTATATCAACAAAAGATTTGTATACAATAATAAAAGAAATAATTAAAGAAAATTGTCCCAAAGTGTTAGAGAAGAATAGCAAAATAAGAGAATAAGCAAAAATTGAAAATATCCAATAATCCACTACATGAAAGAAATCCAAGAAATAAAACTTACAGGGATATCATAGCTAAATTCCCAAACCTCCAGGTCAAGGAGAAAATATCCCAAGTAACAAAAACCAATGGCAAACTAATTCAAATATGGTAGAGCCACAATTAGAATCACAAAAGACATAGCAGTGGCTACATTAAAAGACCACACATCTTCAAATATATGTTGAAGGACAAAATAATTGGGATTACAGGTGAAAAGATAACAGCTGGAAAAATTAAGCATAATCTTGCATGAAAGAAGATGGAAATTCAATGAATTGTAGTACTTTTAGGATTTTATTGCAAAAAGATTTGAACTTAATAGAAAATGTGATATTGAAAATCCAAGAGAAATACAATATAAATATCAAAGGCTAATTACAAGGTACTCAATAAAGGCAAACTGTTAACTTTTTATACATGGAAATGTAAACCATATTTCTAAGATTGCCATTAGTAATTGGGTAGTTTGAAAGAAAGATTGGCATAGAACTGAGTATGATGTGATTACAAAAAGCAAAACCATGTAAGGAAAGGTAAAAAGAGTAATTATTTAATACAAATGAGGTACAAAAGGAAGAACTGACAGAGAGCATTTAGATAGGGGAAGAGGACTGTAGTTCTGGAATCCTATTCTCAACCAAGAAAGTGTTAAAATGGAAATTGTGTGTTTGTGTGTATGTTCGTGTTTGTATAATTATTATTATTATTATTATTTTTAATTCAAAAAGTAAGAGACTAAAAGGATAGGGAGTGAGAAGAGAACAAGGGAGAGATTTTTAAAGGGAACTCTAAACACATCAGATATAAAGTAAAGAAGGAACAACATATATAATTAGAAGGGAACAAAAGTCTTCTAAATTTAAAAATAAATAAGAAGGGAATAGGATGGGGGAGGTATAAAATGGTATGTAGATGAACAGGAATGGGATAGAGGAAACAAGATATATTTTAGAAAGCTATAAAAATCTTCTAAATTCAGATAGAAACAAGAAGGCAAGTAGAAAGGATAGGGGAGAAAAACTGAGGGATCCTTGGAGAAGGAGATAAGTAATAGAAGGGCAAGGTAGCAGGAAAAAATAAAATAGAGGAAGTCAGGAAAGATATGTACAAACATAATAATGAAGAACAGAAGTAGACTTTATTGGGTAAAAAAAAATAACAAGAGTAGTAATCATGATCTCAAAGTTAAATCTAAAATAGATTTAAACAAAAGAGAAAAATAGGACAACTACATCATATGTCAGCCATATCAATCAATATTATTTCAGATTATTTAAAATAACCAGTATTAAAACAGAATATTGCTGTGGTGTAGGAAATGATGAGTTGGTAGATTTAGAAAAAAAACATGGAAAGATTTGTACTTATGAAGGAAGATGATAACCACCTTTAGAGAAACAGAAGACAAAGAAGCATAATATGGTCTTATATAGATGCATATGAATTTATATGTGTTTGCATGTATATTTTCATATATATATATAAGTATATTTATACATATTTTGATCATAGATATCTATTTATAGGTATGTATACTGTATGTATATATATGCATATACAAGTATATATATACAGATATGCATATTTTTCTATATTCATACATGTTATATAATATGTATTCAGTAATTACTTATTGCCTTTCGGGAAGAAGAGAAGAGGGAAATGAAGAAAGTAAAAATTGTACAGCAGAAAACAAAACTACAAGAATGCAAAAAAAAAAAAAAAAAACAAAACCCAAAACCATGGACAACTCTGAATTTTATATAGGCTTTTTTGAAATGGAAATGTATTGATTCATATTTTGCTTCCTATGTTCTGCTGTGCACATGGCAATGTATTTTTTCTTTCTTTTTTTTTTTCTATTTTGTAATTAAATTTTAAATAAAGAAATTTAAAAAAACAAAAAGTTTATTTGTGGTTGATTTCGATCTTTTAATTAGACTTTGTGCTATCTTACCCCAAGGTTATCTTTTTAATGAAGAAAAATGGCTGCCAGTTTTGTATTGTTTTTAAATCTTCTCGTAAGATTAAATAATTTGAAGAAAGAGGACCACATTCTAGCTAATGAAACAAAGCATTAAATCAACATAACATGGCAGGAAAAAAATACCATTGTCATTAATTGGCCTGGTTAAAATATTAGTTAACATTAATTGGACAATGTCAATGTTAGAGATTAATTTTAACTTCTGAGTGATAAAGGTCTTTGAGACCTTTCAATAACTAGTTAGGCGTGGTGCATGTATTCAAGAAAATTGTAACGCACTGCAGAACTAATTCATTACTATGCTACCAAATTTACACACTATCCTCCCATCTTGCCTATTTCTTATATAGTTTCTATTCCAACTGAGATAATCTAACTAGACAACAGATTTTTTTTTCTTGCTTGCTGCTAAGAATGTCTATTTTAAATGTTTCCCTACTTCCTTATACCCATCAGTTTATTCCTTTTGACCTCTTTAAAAATATGATGTGGGGCAGCTAGATGCCAAGCACCAGACCTGAAGTCAAGAGGACCTGAGTTCAAATATGATCTCAGACAATTAACACTTTCTAACAATGACCCTGGGCAAATCATTTAACCCCAATTGCCTCAGGAAAAAAATGACACAAAATTTTTTGGGAATTCTTATACAAGTACTAATAAAATCCTTTAATTAGCAATATTTCAGCAATAAACTGTTATATTTTCATGTAAGTATTTTTTGCTTGCTTTATGTGTATGTCCTTTCTTCAAAGCTAGATAAATAAACTTTTTAAGGACAGGAAATGTATTTCCATTTCATCTGAATCATTCATAACACTGATAGAATTCTCCAATCAATAGGCACTCAATAAAAGTTGCTGAATGCCAAAGTAATCAACAATCTGAAAGACATACACACTATAGTATGTAAATGAAAAACTTTATTTGGGGTTTAAAATGACAAATACATCTCCTGTCAGCACATCATTCCTCTTTTACCTCTATTGAGTATTTATAACCTAAGAAACAACTTGAAATGTTTGCAATTTTAATCTTTATATGGGTATTCCTTCTGTGCAAATAAAGAAGTGCTCTGAATTTCTTCACATCAGAATAATTTTAGAGAATGTTGACCCCTTTTAAAAAATATGTAGTGAAAAGAACACAGGCCTGACATTAAGGACACTAAATTCTTGTGGTAATTCTGCCACTACCTAGATATCTGGTTTGGGGTAATTTATTTACCCTCTCTGAACTCTAGTTGTTGTTGTTGCTACTTTATTTATTTGTGGGTTGTTGGTTTTTTGTCTCCCCCTGCCCATACAAAGGGATTTTTGGACAAGGTGATCTCTAACAATCTCCCTCAAATTAATGCTAACATTCTGCAAGTCTGCTATAATTGTATGCTAACAATTTTCTGTAATACAACTCAAATAATTACATTTCAACTTGTGAATGTTAAGTTCATATACATAGACTTCAGTTTATGGAATCCATTTTTATTTTAACAGACCTCAGCAGTAATCCCAAGTATTTCAGTGTAGTAGAATTATGATGCAATGTGATGTAAGAAATTATATCCTAAATCTTTTAGAATAAAAAGAAAAAGAAAAGTTAAAATTTAAAATTACTGGATGATTTAGCAAATAAAAAAGAAGTAAAGGAAATCTAGTATAAGAATTATAGAAACATCACTCTTGAATCTCCCCCTTCTTCCCTTAAATTTTAAGTTGTTTTTTTTTTTTTTTTTTTTTTTTTTTTTTTTTTTTTTGCTATAGTAAATGATGTGGATGTTTAGGTTAGAATGACTGATTTATAAAGGCATGAAAGAAAATTCAGTTTAACAATCTTATTAACAACCTACCATGCACAAGGAATATAGACATCGAATACAGACAAAATGAAAACTAGTCTCTTCAAGAAGTTTATATTATTTTTGATTAAGGAAAAGAGAAATTGGCTCTGTCAAATACAAACAAGGCTTTATTGGTAGTTTAAGTGTGTTGTTTTTTTTTTTAACTACATAAAGTCACTTCTATGGAGAGAAAAATGAAAAAAGTATCATTGGTATTGGGTTAATGCCTTTATCATTTATACTAGAAAATATCTGAGATTCTTTTCAGCTAAATAATGATTCTGTAATTATCATTTGTATAAAATTCAATGTAAACATCTCAATAGAGCACTGTTTCCATGGGCAAACAATAGTTATATAGCATTATCATTATTAACAATAATTATTATATTCACTGTAATGGTACTTAATTGATAAAATTTCCTATAAAATTAGTTGTAATATTAATTTGACAATAGTAGTTGGTTCCTGGAAATGTTTACACCACACCAGACCCCTCAGCTGGAGGTGAAAAATTAGTACTGGGAGTAGATTGTTTGGTCTACAGAAAGTATGACAGAGAAGTTCTTAACTTTTTGTGCATTTTGGATCCCCATAGCAGTCTGATAAAACCATTGGACCTCTTCTCAGAATGTTTTTAAAAACATAAAATAGAACATATAGGATGTCCCCCCCAAAAAAAATTGTTTGGTTGTTGTCCTTCATTCTCCAAGAAGCTGATCAGATCAATATGAACAGGGCAGAATATTCTGCCATAGGTAGACACAAATTGTCCCTAGAAACGTTTGGTATGGCTTCTTTAACTTTTCACATCTTACATTTCTTCTAAGATAATTCAATTCTGCTTTGCTTAAAGAACACAATAGCTTCTCTGATGAGGGTACACCATGTTGGGCAGTCCTGTGCCAGGATTTCCCATGTCATACAATCAATTATAATGTTCTTAAGAGAGATCTTGAAGGTGGTCTTGTATTGCTTTTTCTGGTCATTTTTTGAGCCTTTGCCCTATGTGAATTCTCTATAAAATAATCTTTTTGGCAAGTAAACATTTGGCATTCGAACAATGTAGCCAGCCCAATGTGCTCTCTTCAATACGGGTGGCAATTTAGTTCAAGAAAGAACCTCAGTGTCTGGCATCTTATCCTGTCAGTTAAATCAATCAGAATCTTCCTAAAACAATTCAAATGGAAATGATTCAGTTTCCTGGCATGGTGCTGGTATACAATCCAAGTTTCATAGGTATATGACAATGAGGTCAGCACAATGGCTGTATAGACCTTCAGTTTGGTGGTGAGTTTTATAGCTCTCTTCTCCCATACTTTCTTTTGGAGCCTCCAAAATACTGAGCTAGCTCTGGCAATGCTTGTGTCAATCTCATCAATATGGACATTCCTGGAAACTATACTTTCTAGGTAAGTGAATTTAAACACAGCTTTCAAAACTCACTATTTGCTGTAACTGATGGATCTACATATGGATGATATAGTGTTGGTTGTAATGGGATACATATGTTTTCTTGGTGTTGTTAGGCCAATACATAATGTGTATGTGTACACACACACACACACACACACACACACACACACACACACAAATATACATATATATATATATTAAAATCTGTGAAAATATTTTAAATTACAAAATTTGTGCTATAGCAATATAGCTAGTCAGCTTTTATAACCTCAGTTATTTCAAAGTAGTGATGTATATAAACATTTTGATATATTTGCAACAAAATAATGTGATATGTAAGTTCTATTGGTGACAGTCACAAATACTGCTAATGTTACTGTGGTTTGTAATCTACATTCATAATTGAAAGACATATTAACAATATGTCAGAGATTGGTAAAAAATAAAGACATTTTTCCCCCCATAAAAGTTGAGAGACCCTCTGAAATCCGTTAGTTTAGAGGAAGACACATAATTGGAAGACAGTCATATAGCAAAGGATGAGACTTGTTCTATAAGGGAATTATTAAAACTTTTCCCTCATTTTGGGCCTTCCTTTTACCCAAATTACTTTGCCTCCACAAAGACAATTTTATTTTTTGGTTTTGGTGTTTTTTGTTTTTTATAAGCATGTTTAAAGAATGCTGAATATCTGCCATTGCTAGACCTCTTTAAGACCCACCCTGTCTTTGCAACCTATTCTACCAGGACTCATCTAGACAAATTTCTCTTCTAGACAAACTGGTTTAGTAATTGTCTTCAAATGTATTTATCATATTTATCATATTTCCACCCCTAACCTTTGGTTTATTTTTCATATTTCTGATAAAAATCCTACTTCATGTTCATCAGAAAAATAATCAATCTTTAGATTAAGAAGAGTTTGTGTTTTTATGGCACTTTTGGTTATTGTTAGGATAGTGCTCTGGACATATCAGTTGGGAAATATTTATTGACTAATAATAGTAGACTATATCTGTCAATGGGGTAGAAAATTATCTGAGGAAGTATGAATTATACAGCTGATTACATCTTCCTAGAATATGATTTTCTGGGCTTCATGAAATTTAAGAGCAAAGTCAAATAGGACATTATCATGTTGATGTGGGTTGAGGCCCCTTTAAGATTCCTTTCTGATTCCTAATCCCCCTTCCCCTCCTCATGGCTGAAAAAGCTAGCACTTTTGATTCATAAATCCTTGTCAAAAGCACTCTTTTGAATTCCAATGAACTTGGGCTTTATCAGCCCCCACCGGATCTGAGCTAACTTGGGCTTTCCCAGCTCTCCACTATCTGCTCAGGTTTCCCCAACCCCCCCAAACAGCTTCTTCCTTTTTTTTTTTTTTTTTTTTTTTTTTTTTATAATTATAACATTTTTTTGACAGTACATATGCATGGGTAATTTTTTACAACATTATCCCTTGCACTTACTTCTATTCAGATTTTTTCCCTTCCTCCCCCAACCCCCTCCCCCAGATGGCAAGCAGTGTTATATATGTTAAATATATTACAGTATATTCTAGATACAATATATGTGTGTAGAACCGAATTTTTTGTTGCACAGAAAGAATTGGATTCAGAAGGTAAAAATAATAGTTTATATTCATTTCCCAGTGTTCCTTTTCTGGATGTAGCTGATTCTGTCCATCATTAATCAATTGGAATTGGATTAGCTCTTCTCTATGTTGAAGATATCCACTTCCATCAGAATACATCCTCGTACAGTATCATTGTTGAAGTGTATAATGATCCCCTAGTTCTGCTCGTTTCACTCAGCATCAGTTGATGTAAGTCTCTCCAAGCCTCTCTGTATTTCTCCTGTTGGTCATTTCTTATAGAACAATGATATTCCATAACATTCATATACCATAGTTTACCCAACCATTCTCCAATTGATGGACATCCATTCATCTTCCAGCTTCTAGCCACTATGAAAAGGGCTGCCACAAACATTTTGGCACATACAGGTCCCTTTCCCTTCTTTAGTAGTTCCTTGGGGTATAAGCCCAGTAGTAGTATGGCTGGGTCAAAGGGTATGCACATTTTGATAACTTTTTGGGCATAATTCCAGATTGAACAGCTTCTTCCTTATCTAAAAACCCATTCAATTCTATTCAATGCTAACCCTGGCTGAAACCAGCCAGGAGCCTGGGAACTCCACCCACCTTTAAGACTATAAAAAGGGGAACCCTGGAGCCCACTTTTTGCAGGAGCCCAAACATGGCATTCTTACGTCAGCCATGCCAAGGGTTCCTGTCCGCCTGCTGCCAGCTCTGACCCTGGCGTATTTCAAAAAAAAAAAAAAAAAAAAAGAAAAGAAAAAAAGGTTTATTGTAGGGGTTTGGAAGTTAGGATAAAGTAATAATAATAATAATAAAGTAACAATAAACCTTTTTTTTTAAATCAATTTAGGTTTTTGGGCCTGTAAATTCCTTTACAGGGGACTCTGTGCTGTCACTAGAGACTGCATTTCACTATGTATCTTTGTGCTGATCAAAAGGGTAGCCCTTACCTCATTCTCATCAATGTGAATTCCCAAATGCCTTCCTTAAACAGAAGGTCTGAAAGGAGTGCCCATATGTCTACCATCTACTCTTTCCAGCTAGAGGAAGGGCAGGAACTACTGAAGAGGTATGAGGTTAATTGATGATTTTATTTTATAGAATGATGAGTTTCTGGAGTTCATGAAATCCAGAAATATAGTCTGGTGGGAAATGAAGATAACACTGTTAATTTAACTAGGTTAACAATGACGGTAGCTAGCCATAGGACAGGCTGATCACCCTTAGTCACACACATGAAAAAAAAGTAGTAATATATTAAAGGATGAAAGACAACTAAATATTAGCAGACACTGAGAAAAAAAATGCTCTGAACAAAGAGTGATAAAGCAGCCAAGTTCCATTAGTAATAACAATGAATTAAGAGCTTGAGGGAGAATTTTCCAAAGTAAAGGGTCTCTTTTCTTGAGCTGCAATTTGTTGTGGAAGCAAATTGTCAATTGTGACTCATTTAAAAGCTTCCATAATTAGCCTGCTAGTAAGGAAATAAAAGAGTGAGATGGGTAAAAGTTTCTCAAAACTGTAGCTCTGAAATTTTTAGTTGAAAGTCAATAAAGCGTGGAAATCTTTGGTTAAGGAATGTCACTGTGCAATTTGGTCACAATAGAGAGCAATTTTATAAAATGAAATACAGCCTTCCTTTATAATGAGATACTGATGGGAGTTAATCCTCACCTAAAAATCTGCACACCTGTGAATTTGCTTGTTTTTTTTTTTAAATCCTAGAACTTTATTGCACAATAAATTTTTGCTTAAGAATTCATCATCTTTTTAAAAAAAGTTTGTTTCAATTTACTATTTCTATCAAATAAGTTATACTGAAACCCAACATTCATCTTAGTTTAACATTCTAGACTTTGAATTCAATATGAAAGCAAAAACTGTATTCCTTTCAAATTCAAATAAGTATGCACACATAAACACACACATACATATATATATATACATAAATATACATATATATATGTATATACTTGCTACAAATTTTTCTTTGGATACTAAGACATATTACCAAGCTCATTCCCATGATATAAATATGCATTATGTTTTAAAAATTATTTTGGAATACATAAAGAATTGAAAAGATCAGACCTCCTTCAAAATGTCAAGGATCAGTGATTTCCTTGGTATAAATTCTCATTAGAAGAAGGGATGGGTTTTCTCTCATTTCTAGAACTTTCTTTTGACCTTAGCTGTAAACTCATTTTGTATATTTCTATGATGAACTGTATGCTTGTCAAGGAAAAATCAGTCTTACTAAATTTATGGAAAGTTAATCATTTGAGTGTCTGGAGGATGATGAATTCTTTGGCAACAGCCAATGTTTGTTGAGTGATTTCAACATGCATCATTAGAATGAAAATGATTCAGATTAGCTTTGATTATTTGTCTTTGATCATTAAGTAATTAACATTTACCAACTCACAATGATATATTATTATTACATTTATTTTATAAATTGAGAAAAATATCATGGAGGAAGTAAATTAATCTATTTCAAGTTGTACTATATGTGTGGGAAAAGCTAATTTCTAGATTTTCATATGTGTCCATGTTGTAGCACTTTGCTAGAGAGAAGGTTCTTTTCCAACTGCACAAAATCATACTCTTGGTCTGTTCCTTAAAGAATGTATGATTTTGATGGGAGAGAAGAAAGGAATGGACATTTCAGGAAATCTACAAACAAAATAAAAGATGAAGATATATTTGGGGGAAGTATCAGTCTAGTTAGAGCTGAAGGCTTATACTAAGGCAGTAACAGGAGATAAGGTTTAAAAAATAGCTTCCAACCAAATTATGGCAATTCTGACATTCCAACTAATGAATCCAACACTGGGAAATTTGAAAACATTTATCATATCAGAGATGTAATAATAATGTTATTTAAAATAGATAAACCAGTTAAAAGTTTGCAGCACAATGGTTTGTGAATTGATCTATAAACAATTTATTGTCTATTATATGACAAGCACTGTGCACTGGGAATACAAAGATAGGCAAAATTCAGTCTTTGCTCTCAATGAACTCAGTTTAATGGGGGAGAGAAATACACAACAGAATCAAGGAAATCAGAACAGAATCTTAAGAAGTGATAGAATGGACAAAAACATATGAAATGCTTAGATTGTCCTGAAACTAGATAGGAAAACCATCATATTCATCCATCAACATATATATCTTGGGCATATACTGCATATGAACAAGGAGCTTAGACCAGAATTTTTTAGGAAAAGGGGAACAAGATGGATTTCTTATGGGAAAATTTAGTTTGTTCATTCATTACAAACTATATAACACCAATATTCATTTCTTTTTACATAAGTATTTTCCCAGTGGTGTTATATGGCTCTTTTGCTCAAGAAGATCCAGAAAGCAGAGGAGAGGAGAGAAGAGGAGAAGAAAGATGAAAGAGAACACTTTAAACATTTTACTATGTGCCAGACACTATGATAAACATTGAGAGTACAAATACAAGAAAGCAAGATGGTACATGTCTTTGAAGAGTTTAAATTCTGTTGAACTAAGGCAATACAATAAAGGAGTGTTGGGAAAAGGGAATGGTGGGCAAATAGTTGTATGGTATAAAGATTATGGTGGGCAAATAGTTGTATTGTATAAAAATTATTGGAAAATATTAGGGAGGCCTGATTATGAATACCCAAAAGAGTAACAGAAAAATATATGGAGTAAGTAGATTTTTAGCATGTTTCTATTAACAACATTTTCCAGCAATGATATGACAAGTTTATAACAATGATGTAAGCTCCATGAGGGCACAAATGTTTAAACGTTCTTTGTATTACCAATGAATAGCATAGGACCTGATAAAGAATAAGCACTTAATAGCTGTTTTCTGAATGATTTTTGATTTGACATCTATGACCTAAAAAGGAAATGGAATTCTCTTGAAACATGAACAAAAACAAAAGAGAGATAATATTCCATATTCTGACTCCCACCATTTTCTCTTCCCCTCTCCCAAGCTGGGATGCCCTTCCTCTTCATCCCTGACTACAAGTTTCCTTTGCTTGTTTTAAGTCTCAGCTAAAATCTTGCCTTCTGCACAAAGTCTTCTCCTAATCCTCTTAATTTTAATTTCTATCTACTTTTAATTTCTTCCCTTCTATTTACCCTGTGTATGGCTTACTTGGGTAAGTTAGGTGGTACAGTGTATATAGTAGTATCTTTGCCAATACAAAAACAAATAGGATAATGAAGATTTGAATATGACTGAAAACAACTAAACAACAAGAAGAAAATAGTTTGTGTTTTTTCCCCCTCATTATTATGAAACCAATCTGCTGATAAGTTTCTCTAAAGTTAGTTAGACTGGTACTCAAGTAAAAATGCAAAATAATGTCCTTCTAGGGCCAATGATCCACTGGAACAGTCATCATCAATGCAGGACTTTCATAATAAGACTGGACATCAGAGAAGGATTTATTTTAAGATTCTCTGTAGTACATGAAAAGCATTTATTAAGCACTTCCCACCCCCACCCCCCACGCTGGGGTTAAGTGACTTGCCCAGGGTCACACAGCTAGGAAGTGTTAAGTGTATAAGATCAAATTTGAACTCGGGTCCTCCTGAATGCAAGGCTGGTGGTCTATCCACTGCACCACCTAGCTGGCCCTTATTAAGCACTTATTATATGCCAAGCACTTTTCCAAAAGCTAGGGAGAAAAATATCAAAAAAACTCATCTGAGTAAGGCAACAGATATAGTAAAATGGTGGCCAGGAAAAGAAGTAGAACAAAAGTAAAGTTAATGGATCAATTGATATGCTCTTTCCAGAAGCAAATATAATGATTACAGTTCTCAAAGCAACATATGGGAATAGGAAGAGGGAAGGCAGGGCAGAAAATACTCCAAAATAATAAGATACATTGTACCATGGTCTTTTTTTTTTTTTTTTTTAAGAGATCTTACAAGAGACCAATCAATCCACTGAAGTAGTATTTCTTTAAATCTATTTAAAGGCAGCTATTTAAAAAAGAACTTATTTAAAAGAAAACAAATGTCATATTAATTGGAACTCATTCTTATCCAATTATGAATATTTGTGAGGTCATTCTTACCCAATTATAAAGATGAATATGGAAAAATATAAATAAAAACACATTACTTGGAAGACAAAGATTGATACTTAGGCATTTTTGTATCCTGGGCAATACCTGTCAGACTGCCTTGAATTTAGAAGGTACCACATAAATACTTGTTTAAATTTGTTAATTTGCAAAGTTTGTATAATATTTTAATAGGAAATTATAGTAAAGAGGAGGTAGCTTCTGGGATTTTTTTTTGCATTTACTTTAATATTTAAATGTATAGAGGAATTAGGATTATGTATAAATGCTTTAGACAGTCAATATTTTTCTGATAACTATAGAGTGTATTTGTTGGCTTGGCTTAGAATATTAAATGTGCGAAAAAGATAAATTAATATAAAATACTCAATAATTAAAACATTTTACTGCTTTATAATGATTCTCTCTACTCTCAATGTCATTTGACTATTTTTCACTAGTAATTTTAAATTTTATTTTCTAATACTAAGGGTACAATGAAATGCCTTCTAATATACCTTTCATGCTTAAATTACACAAAGAAAGCCTTTCTTATAGAAAACACTTGGTACACATTCCACCACTGGTACATCTCAAGTACACATGCTCATACAAGTCTGTGGACATAAGTTACTGATTAAGTCAGTAGACTGCATACACCTATGGGCTTCCTTATGAAACTGGTGCAAGCTAGATTGTCAAAGAACAAATAAGTTTTGTTTGAGTCAGTATGTCGCCTTCTTGTCTAGGCAGAAAAAAAAATGGAGACTGAGACTGTAATCCTTTCAGAATAAAATCCTTAAATACAAACATGATTGCCATTGTAGACTGTTTAATCTAGTGATATAGTATTTCATTTCTGTTTTTGGAGAGGTTTGTTGATTTGACTATTAGGAGCTAGGCTCTGTGCTTATCTCAACTGTTTAGATAAGATTTATTTGACTTTGGCAGGTGACAAAATCTTGGGTGTGGAATAAGGGAGAGGGAAAAAAAGGCTGGCTCCTTTTCAA
Organism: Sminthopsis crassicaudata; assembly: GCF_048593235.1. Taxonomy (NCBI): domain Eukaryota; kingdom Metazoa; phylum Chordata; class Mammalia; order Dasyuromorphia; family Dasyuridae; genus Sminthopsis; species Sminthopsis crassicaudata. The sequence goes on along the minus strand of NC_133620.1, from coordinate 392,338,667 downwards.
ATTATGTTTACTTTAAGCATAGAGTATAGATGAGTAAATAGTTTCTAACAACATACTTTACTTTGTGTAAAACATCCACTGTCTCATATTTTTAGCAAACTAGCACTGCAAAGTTTCCATTCTTGGGCATACATACTTCACCTTCTTGCTTGGGTAAACAATGATCAAAAGTTCTCTTAAATAGAGAGGGAAGGGAGTGAATTCCCTTGAATGTAAGGAAGCTAAGCTTGAGCTCATGTTTTGACATTGTTTTCTAGCATATAAACTGGATAGATTATACTATGAGGTTGCATTTGAATGAACTTGCATCATTTTAGTAAATAAATTTTCAATGGAATTTGCGAATAGATCACAGTGGGTTCTCATAAAACATTTTCAATTGACCATTACTTTTTCTGAATCTATCATATTATAAATCTAATAAAATTTGAAGCTCCAAATGCAAAAAAATCAGAATTAAAGATGAAAAAACATAAGATAATCATTCACATTAAGAAGTTATTGGGGCAGCTAGGGGGTGCAATGGATAGAGCACTAGCCTTGAAGTCAGTAGGGCCTGAGTTCAAATCTGATCTCAGACACTTAACACTTTCTAGCTGTATGACCCTGGGCAAGTCAGTGAACTCCAACTGCCTTAGCAAAACAAGAAAGAAAGATAAATTATTTAAAAAAGAAATTATTAAAAGTATGTTGACTACATATACATTTAAATAGCTAATTCTGCATAAGGAAGAACATGTGTTTATATGAATTATATATATATATGTATATATATATGTATGTATGTATATGACTATTTAGAGAGGTACAGAAAAAAAGAGAAAGTCCTGAACATGTCTGAATTTTGAAAGATCAAACTTTCAAACCAAGTTATACCTCTCTAAAATAAGAATACCAATATTACTTGTAGTAATCAGTAAGCCCTTGGAGGGCAAAGATTGAGTCTTAGTCACTTTTATACCTTTGCAAAACCTGTCAGAGCACTTTGTATACAGTTTGTGCTCCATAAATGCTTATCTGATCTGGCTTGCTAATTTGCAAAGTCTGTATAATGTTAAATTGGGGGAGTATAGAAAGGAAGAGATGGCTTCTTTGATTTTTTTTCATGCACCTTTAATATTTTAACAAATAGAGCAACTGGGAATATGCTTAAATGCTTTAAACAGTCTTATTCTTTTGTGATACCCATTCAAGAGTAAACAAATGCAAGCTTTTTACTATATACAAATTGAGTCAACTAAACTTCAATCTCTGCTTTTATAAATGCTGATGCATTAGGAAACCTTAGGAAAATCAACATCTATCTGTTATCTGTCTAGTTAATTTTCTTCTTCCCAAAAGGTCCATTAAGCACCTTCAAAATAGAATCAGAACTTTGTAATTTTTTTTTTTGTATACCTCACAATGTTCATGCTGATCACCCTCCCAATAGAACCTTGGACTTTGTCACTGAGAGTCAGGCTCTGATAGATTTAAATTTATCTTTCCTGGAACCAGGCCTCCATGCCTCTTCCTGGACATTCCCACATCATTCAAGTATCTCTTCCCTACCCCATTCTCCTTTACATGTAATTTACTTCCACTGCCAAATTTCTTCCCTTCTTTAGAGAATATCAAATAATTTTCCCTTTTAGTAAGCTTTTGTTTCTTTGGGAATCTAGTCCTTATACATTACACATAGTACAACTGAAAGGCTAGGTATGGGATGCTCCTTAGTACACCTTTCCTTGCGAGGTTGATCTAAGAAGATCAAGGCTAAGCTCCTTGGGTTTTCTCTCCTACCTCCTGTCAAGTATGTATGGTTCATTAATTCTTAGTGTCTTTTGTTCCCTAAAGTGCTATTCTCTTTTATACTAGCAAGGATAAGGACAACAATCCTGTTTTTCCCCCACTGAGACACTGCTGACATATCAGCATGTCCATCTGTCACCAACTCTATAATGTATGTCTTCATCACAGGGGTGATATGAACAAACAAACCACTTTCCAGGTTCTATGACAATGGCTCCCTTTTAATTTTTTTATTTTTTTGTGGACTGTAATGATGCCTTATCTTGCATCTGTCTGGATTCTTCCAATCAGTGAGGGGCAACGTATGGGAAGGTGGACTATTATCTACATGCTTGTTTTTCAGGAAGAATTGATCGTGTAGTGTGCCTGACATGCTATCACCACATATGTGCCTCTTATAATAGCTAACTAAATCTAATAAATGCAATCTGAATGTAAATCCAACAAAATTCAATGAGCTTCAATAAATGTCTATTGATTACCTAATACTACAAAGCAGTGCATCAGACCTAAGGATAGAGACACCAAGTTGAAACAGTCCCTGTGATTAAGAGCTCCCATTGTACTAAAGGACTATCACAAGAACTCAGATAAGTAAATTCAAGATAATTTAAAGAGGAAGACTGCTAACTAGGGAATGAAGAAAAGGTGGGGTAGACTGTCAAGAAAAGTCTTGAATGGGAAATTATTCCTGAACTGAGGGCTTATAGGAAACAAAATATTCTAAGCAATGATGCTGTGAGTACATTCCACCTATTAGAATCATTCTATGCAATTCAAAGGTATCAAGGCAGGAGAAAAAAAGCCATTTTCAAGGATGAATTAATATACTAGTATAACTGAAGTGTAGTGAACATGAAGGAGATATAGCAACCTTGGAAAAAAGAAAAGATAAATGGAGCTTCAAATTCCAATGTCAGGAGCTTATATTTTACTTAGAGTTAATACAGAGACATTACATAATTTGAGTAGGTAAGTGACATGATCAGATATATATTCAAGAAATACAAATTTGTTAGGGAGAATGAATGGGTAAGGCAATTACCTGGAAGTAGAGAGATTAATCAGAAAACTATTAAAAATGATCTAGGTGAGAGCTGAGGAGGATTTTGATAAAGGTATGGGTGGAGAGGACCAAACAAATTCAAAAGACACTTTGAAACCAAAATCAACAGAAAGAGCCAGGCTTTTCTGTATGCCACAGATTGACTTAAAGATCTGTGAAGATTCAAATGTTTGCCAGTGCATTAAAAAGTCAATTATATATTCACTTGTTATCATAAATATTTATGCATATTTACTATTCTTCTTTTGGGATATATACATGCATCTAAACTTACATGATATTGTGTTTTATTTTCATTTTCCTTTTTCATTCCAAGCAGAGAACGGAAACAATAAATTTGTCCCTCCTATGCCAAAGTGCCAAAATGAAAAGCTCATCTTCTCTTCCAAAATTCCTCTCTGGCACAAAATAAAATATTTAAAAGGTTGTGAATGTCAGTTATACTACCTCTACAAACTCCCCAGACTTCATCAAATTTCAACATGTTAAGTTTTTCACTCAGTGTTCTGAAATCACTACTTTGAAAAGCCACAGATGCTAGAAAAAATGACATAATATTCTTTTGATACTCAGTCCATGATCTAAGTGTGTTAGGATCATGAAAATATGCAACTCCAAAGATTTTTGGCCAACATAACTGACAAATGTCACTGAATTGCCAATTCAAATTGCTTTGCTTTAAGTGAGACATCATGGAGGCTATGGAATCTTAAAGAACTTAATTGTATATTTGCAAATAAAGCTATGAATTTTAAGATTATGAATGATATTGATCTAAGAAATTGAAGCCCATGCAGCTCAGGGTCAAGATAGTGCTTCAAACTATACCGGTATGACTGATTCAAAAAATCAGAGAGAGTATAGCAATTTCAGCTTGGAAGGGAGTGGGGAACTATAATGGTAAATTTTAAATATTTATATTTGAAAAATCTGAGTGTAACAATCTTTGGCAGTATTGTGCGACCACCAACCCCAAACCCACACTCCTGCCAGGGATTTGTAATTCTTCTAGGTTGATGAAGAGAAGAAACTCAGCCCCTGGACTTGAGATAGGAAGCCCTTAGACTTGTTACTTGGGTAGCAGGGTTTCTCACATTGTTGAGACAGGTGTTTTGGGCTTGCTGTAATCTCTGTGCAAATTGATGAGAGCCTGAAGTAGTGTTTTCACTGTGTGAATAGAGAAAATTGGACTTTTATGAGAGATAATGTCAAGGTAGGAAGGACACAATTTGACAGAAGTAGTGATCATATCATCCCTTAGCAGCAACATTACTGTATCACCAATTATAATTATAATTTACTACATTTTCAGTTCTGTTATTTAGAGCATGAGAAATTATTTCTAAATGAACAAGCTGGGAGTATAAAATTGTATGTTACATACAGTCATACATACATACTCTATGTTACTACTACTATCCTGATAGTAGCAGAACTGCTATTATTTGATTCAGTAGATAGTAGCAAGAGCAATAAAAAAAAGAAGCCAGACAGATAAAGAACTAGTGGCACCAGTATATGTAATGTCAATTCTTCTTCTGTTATTTTAAAATTTATCCTGTTAAAAAACCTTTTCTGACTTAATATTTTATATAAACATCTCTATCTGAACCTCTCCTTATATTGACAGGTGTCCCTTTTTTTCAGCACAAGAGTATAATGGAAAGTATTAGGGCACAATGGGAGCCAAACAGTAGAAAGGGATCTTTCCTAGTAAAAGGTTATGGATTCTGCCACTAGCCTAGTTTTAGAATTTCTTCTTTTTCTTATTCTAACTGGGGCAATAAGCACAAGTTATTTTATAATCAAGCCTCTAAGGGGAAAATTACTCTGAAAGAAAGCCATGTTGCCTCATAGATGCAAGTCAAAGTTACATAATCATATACAAATTTTAGAATTAAAGATTCTTTTTTATTTTTATCTTTTAATGTGGAGGCAGCCAGATCTTGGGTGACCCTTATTGTGGCACCTTGGTATTTAAATTGTTTTTTTCTAGCTGCTTGCAGGATTTTCTCCTTTGTGTGGTAATTCTGCAGCTTAGCCACTATATTCCGTGGTGTTCTTTTTTTAGGGTCTATTTCAGAAGGAGTTCGATGAATTCTTTCCACATCTACTTTCCCTTCTGTTTCTATTATCTCTGGACAGTTCTCTTTGATAATTTCCTGTAAAATAGAATCTAGGCTCTTTTTTTGGTCATAGTTTTCGGGAAGTCCAATGATTCGCAGATTATCTCTCCTAGATCTATTTTCCAGGTCTATAGATTTTCCCAGTAAGTATTTGACGTTGTTCTCCAGCTTCTCATTTTTTTTGTTTTGTTTGACTGATTCTTGGGTTCTCTGTGAATCATTCATTTCTATTTGTTCCATCCTGACTTTTAAGGAGTTATTTTCTTCTTTCACAGTTTTTAGTTCTTTTTGTAAATGCCCAATTTCGTTTTTAAATGAATTATTTTGCTCTATTGAGTTTTTTTCCATTTCTCTAATTTTTTTTTTTTTGAGAATTATTTTCTTTTTCCAATTCAGAAATTCTATTTTCTTGAGACTTTTTTATCTTTTCCAATTCAGAAATCCTACTTTCCTGTGTTTTTTTAACCTTTTCTAATTCACTAATTTTGTTTCCCTGCATCTCCTGTGAATTCTTTATTTTTTTCAACTCCAATTTCAGGACATTGTTATTCTCTATCATAACTTCCCTTTCTTTTCCCCATTTTTCTTCGATCTCCCTCAATTTCTTAAGAGCTTCTTCTAGGAGAGAGTTATGTGATGGGGGGCAGGAATCGTTCCCCTTTAGGTTGTTATCTGATTCTCTGCTGTCAACTTCCTCGGGGTTGGATACCCGCTCTTTCTCTGTATAGAAGGAATCTATGGTTTTTCTAGCTTTTTTGCTCATACTTAAAAAAAATCTTTTGGGGTCTGTCTCTGGGGTAGGAAATTATTTACTTCTTTACCAGCTTCCTCCCAGACCGGATGGATGCAGCGGCTCCTGAGCCTGAGCTAAGAGAGAGCTCTGGGAGAGAGTTCCCCACCCTCTCCCTGGGAGTGCCTCAGAGGTGATTAGCACTACTGTGCTTCGAGGGCGTAGAATAGTGAAGACAGCAAGAAGCCCAGCCTATGTGTCCGGGTGGGGAGTGGGTGTCTGCAGCAGGCGACGTAAGAAGCCCCTGCGCTCAAACTGGAAGTGTCTGCCAGAAACCGCGGTCCCTAGTTCAAAGGTTCCGCTTCTCTGGGACTTCCTGGAGCTGAGTTCCACTCCCTCCAGCTAAGCAAGGCAGTGTGTGTTGCCTTGGGCCGTATCCACCCACTTGTCAGTCTCTTAACTATTCTCAGGAGGTAGCTGAGGCCACACCCCCTAGTGCCGAGATCTGTGCCTGAGTCACCCCCAGGGTCCGGGGAAAATTTAATCTGAGTTTTAAAATATTTTGGCTTTCTCTTCTGAACTGCTAAATAATTAGCAGAGAAGAGCTAACAGCCTGTGCCAGATTCCTTTACCTCAGTGGCTTCTCTGATCCCAGAGCCCCTCCCAGCGCAATGGGCGCAGTGTGCCCCTACCCCACCGTCTGTGCTGGTCTTTCTTATTCCTCCCCTGAGAACTGACCTTTCCTGTTGAAACTCCAGATTCTCTTCAGCTGGTAAGTCGTGCTTCCAGTCCTTGTGGTATCTATCAGTCCTGAGCTAATTTTGAGACTTAATTTATCTAATTGGTTGTGAGGGAGTGAGGACGTTCACTGAGTCGTGTGTTTCTTCTCCGCCATCTTGGCTCCGCCTCTCCTCTTTTTTATTTTTAGCAGACTAAAATTCTAAAGCACTACATGGACAATAAAAACATATCTATTTCCTTGTCTGTTCTTTTGCCAGATGTATAGTATGATAACAGTATGTTGGGTTCAGTTACAATCACAGGATCATAGATTTAGCATGAAAAGAAAGTTTAGTTGTTATACACTATTTTACAAATAAGGAAACTGAAGCCTAAGGTAAGAAATGACTGTTGCTGTTTGGTCAATTCAGTTTTGTCCAACTCTTTGTGATCCCATTTTGGGATTTTCTTGGCAAAGATACAATAGTAGCTTACCATTTCCTTCTCCAACTCATTTTACAGGTGAGATAATGGAAGCAAACAGGGTTAAATGACTTGTCCATAGTCACATAGCTAGTAAATGTCTGAGGCCAGATTTGAACTCAAGAAGTAGAATCTTCCTGACTCCAGACTTGGTCCTCTAGCTACCATGAGACCTTAAGACCTAAGACATGAAGAGGCTAAGGACTAACTACCACAGATACTAAGTATCAATACTTAGATTTAACCCCAAATATAGAAAACTTTGTTGTACTATAGAAAAGATGTGAAAAACTCTCAGACTGGCTAAGATAACAGGAAAAGATAATAATGAATGTTAAAAGGGATGTGGGAAAACTGAGACACTGATACATCGTTGGTGGAACGGTGAACAGATCCAGCCATTCTGGAGAGCAGTTTGGAACTATCCTCAAAAAGTTATCAAACTGTGCATACCCTTTGATCCAACAGTGTTTCTACTGGGATTATATCCCAAAGAGATCTTAAAAGAGGGAAAGGGACCCACATGTGCAAAAATGTTTGTGGCAGCCCTTTTTGTAGTGGATAGAGACTGGAAACTGAGTGGGTGTCCATCAATTGGAGAGTGGCTGAATAAGTTATGGTATATGAATGTTATGGAATATTATTGTTCTGTAAGAAATGATCAACAGGGATGATTTCAGAGAGACTTATATGAACAACTGATGCTAAATGAAATGAGCAGAACCAGGAGATCATTGTACATAGCAATATCTGTATGATAGGATGATCAATTCTGATGAATGTTACTCTTTCCAACAATGAAATGATTGATGCCAGCTCCAATGGTTTTATGATGAAGAAAGCCATACATCCAGAGAGAGGACTGTGGGAACTGCATGTGAATCACAACATAACATTCTCACTCTTTATGTTGTTATTCACTTGCATTTTGTTTTCTTGCTCATTTTCTTTCCTTTTTTGATCTGATTTTTCTTGTTCAGCAAGGGAATTCTATAAATATATTTTACAATATTGGATTTAATATATATTTTAACATGTAAAACATATTGGATTGCTTGATTTCTAAGGTGGGGGAGGAGGGGAAATATGAAACACAAGGCTATGCAAGGGTCAATGTTGAAAAATTATCTGTGCACATGGTTTGAAAATAAAAAAAACTTTAAAAGTAAAAAAGAAAAAAAATAAAAGAAAAATTATCCATGCATATGTTTTGAAAAATAAAAAGCTTTAAAAAAGAAAGAAAGAAAGAAAGAAAGAAAGAAAGAAAGAAAGAAAGAAAGAAAGAAAGAAAGAAAGAAAGAAAGAAAGAAAGAAAGAAAGAAAGAAAGAAAACATAAGAAGTCAAATCCTGTCTCCTATGCTTATTGGATTCTCATTCACTTGGCATATTCTAAACTTTGATATGTCTTGGCAAACCTATCTTTGCTGCAGCTTTCACAAATTCATGCATTTCTGCTCACACAACCACACGCTATTTTAGGACTCTGTTACTTCTCACCCAGACTACTTTAATAACTTTCTAATTAGTCTTCTTACCTCAAGTTATCTACTTCAACCTCCAATCAGCTGCCAAAATTATTTTCCTAAAGATGATTGGGGGGGAAAGGAGAAGAACTTATATGTTCTAAAATGTTTATAGCAGCTCTCTTTGTGGTGGCAAAGAATTGAAAACTGCAGAGATGCCCATTAATTGCTGATTAAGTTGTGGTACATGATTGTGATAGAATACTACTATGTTATAGAAATGAGCTCAATGATCTTAGAAAAGATGGAAAAACCTGCACAAAATAATGAAGAAAAAAAAATGAACAGAACCAAGAGAATATTATATACAGTAATAGCAATACTGTTTCAAGAACAACTTTGAGCAAATAAGTCATTTTGACTATTATAAATATCCAAATGAACTATAAATAATATATGAAGACACTATATGTATTCAAAGAACTAAAAATAGAAGTATATACAGAATAATTTTACATTTGTGTATATATACATACATATATATGTTATATATATATATGTGTGTGTGTGTGTGTGTGTGTGTGTGTGTGTGTGTGTGTATCTAATTGTAGCTATCTGAACAGTGGGTAGGGAAGATAGAAAAAATTAGATGGTAACTATATATGTTTAAAAGGAAAAGCAAGTTGTACATAATATATTTTTAGTTTCATGTATGATCATCTTTTTATCATACTATGCTATGGAAAAGCTTATTTTATTATATAAATTAAAAATGAAATAGATGTGGGAAAAATAAGTGCTACTTCTGACAATGTTAATTGCTTCCCCACACCACTCAATAAGCTGCAGTGCCTCTCTACTATGTTTGGGACCAAATATGTTTCTCTGATTGACTTCTAAAGTTCTTCATAATCTGATTCCTTCATATCTTCTCAGTGTGCTTTATCCCTCTGCACATATTCTACATTCCATCTTGCCAACTTTCAACTCCTCCTCCAATAGTTCATTCTACCTTTCATCTCTATAACCTTGGTATTAGCTATCCCTCATATCCAGAACGCTCTACTCCTTTATTCTTGACTTTGGGTTTTCTTGACTTTTTTCAATACTTAGCTCAATGTCTGCCTTTTACAAGAGCCCTTTCATGCTTTTTCACCTGGCCTCAGTCAGCAGCTGATGACTCTCCTTTTGAAACTACTTCCTATATACTCTATATAACCAAGCTATTTACATTTTATCTTCCCCATTAGAATGCAAACTCCTTGAAAACAAACATTTTCCTTTCTTTGTTACTTTTGTACTTGGCACACAGCCTTTTAAATGTATAAGAAATATTTGTGATTGATACATGGCTACATACATGGTTAAACAGAGATAAAATGTGTGTTACATAACTATGTAACATGCATACATATATCTATATACTTGTAGATATAAATGGTTAAAATCAAAAAAATAAGATTACTAGAACAATTAGAATACTGACCAAGACACAATTATTTATCATATAGGAACAATGATTTAAGAAAGAATAGTTGAATAAAATGGTGGTAGGTAAAGACAAGTGAAGAAAAAGAAAGATGAATCAATCACATGATAGAAAAATGGCAGATAGTTGTTTTTTTTTTTCTCCCTTCTTCCTTGGAATGGTACAGATGAACAAGAAGGAAATTTGAAAAACAAATTAAAAAGTCTATTTTGAGTTTTGAAGAATACAAAATGAAGAGAGAGTAGTCCAATTAAATTTATCAAAGGGAATTTATTAAATGGATGAAAATCATAACTGTTGACAAGGAAATTTGTGATATTGTCTTTTAGAATAAACTAAACTGATATAAGCTTGAGGAATGCTTTTACAATCATTGAAATATTTTTGTATTTGTCCAAATCTCAAGTACCAAAGAATCATCACCTTCAAAATTATAGATGGCATTATTGAGCAATGTCTAGCTGAGAAAGGTCCAGTGATGTTAATTGATTTGTCTAAGATTGCAGTGTAATAATTTAGCGGCAGTATGACTACATCAAACATGCAATGGATTTACCCTATCCCTTTAATTCTTGCCAATAAATCTCCCAGGAGTGGCTTGCTTTGTTTATATTTTTGTTAGGTTTTTAGTGTTTTCTTTTCATATCCTTACCAAGTTTTTTTGTTTCTGTGTGCTAATTGCAATTGGAACCAGCTAAAGTCCTTCATCACCTTGCAAAATACTAAGAAGGAGCTTATGGGCTGTAACTGAAGTAGTAGAAAGGACAATGATCTTAAAGACAGAAACTGTTTTTTGTTTGTTTGTTTTGTTTTGTTTTGTTTTGTTTGTTTGTTTTTAATCCTAGTTCTGTGAAATGTCATCTCTATGAGTCCCAAGCTACTCATCTACCAAATGCAGATAAAAATGTACTTGTACTATATGCCTCACACCAAAAGTACTTTGGAAACATTAAAAAGACCTAAATGCATTTGAAGAGCTTTTTATTACAAATTTTAGGGATGAAGATGAACCATTCTCAAAGAAATGTTCACTCCATGACAATTACACAGGAAGTTATCTTAATAAAATCATGTATATGCAAGCACCTAGAATCAGAGTATTGGAAGGGGGCAGGAGAGAAATAACCCAGTTTTTAAAACAAAAGTTATATCTGATGAGGGAGGAAGGGGGCCAGAAGGAAAGAGGGAGAAGGAAAGAGAAAAAAAAGGCAAAAAGAAGGAGAGGGAACAAAGGGAGAATAAGTGAAGGAAAAAAGGAAGAGAGGAGAAAGAAAAGGAGGCAGAAAGAGAAGGAAAAGGAAAGGGAAAGACATAAGCAGAGTGGGACAGAGAGAGGAAGGGGAAAGAGGTTAAAGAAGAAAGAGAGAGAAAAAGAGAGGGGGGGGAAAGAAGAGGGAAAGAGGAAGAGAGAGTGACAGAATTGATACATAGTAGAACAGAAGTCAAGTTCACAATTTCTGCCTTACTTCTTGAAGCAATTCAAGCAAGGTCACAGAATCTTGAAGAACAAAGAAGAAATTAGCAAGAAGTTCAAGATCTCCTTAATGTTTCTATACTTCACATCTACCTGCTTCCCCCAACAGATCCTCTTCCCCTGATTGAGAATCTTTAAGGAAAAAATAACAAGGTTGAAAAGCAGAAAGATGTCTGGAGTATGTGTCAATAGTACTGGGTTCTAATCCTCAATCTGCTATTAATTAGCTTTGAAAACATGACCCTTCACCCTTTTTGGCCTTTAGTTTCCTCATTCCTCAAAGAATGAAAAATATTACAGGCAATGGAAATGCTCATCGAATGTCTATTCACATTGGGCAGAACATCAGGTTTCTTTTTGAGTTTTTAATTTGAATTATGAAATTAAAAACACCAACAAACAATTTGAACATATCGTTCTATAAAGAATGCCCAAAGGAGGCTTATATATGACACTGGGAACTTTGATAGCATTGTTTTTAAGGTATATACTAAATTCAACTTGAGTAACCAAAATGGCCCAAGTTAATTCTTATTGGCATTCCCTTCTGAAATTCCTTCTGCTTTCTTCCATGTATTTTAAAATATTCCCATGAATTTAATTTTATTTGTTTCACTATTTTTTTCTGTATAACTTTCATTATTCATCAATCAGTCTCCACCTCCTCTAAAATTCTGCCCTATCCCTGAAACTAAAAACTCTTGTTCCAAAAATGGATAGTCAAATCAAACAAATTCATGATGGCCATGACTGAAAAGGTATGTCTAATTTTGCTCTTCTAATTCAGCACCTGCCTGCCAAAAGTTGTTAGGTGGGCCAATGGTTAAAATTTGGGATTTGGGGTCAGAAAAATATGATTTCAAATCTTGCCTCAAACACTAGATGCTTAACCCTTGGGGCAGCGAGGTAGAACAGCAGATACAGCATTACCCTCCAGTCAGGAAGACCTGAGTTAAATCTAGTCTCAGACACATGACAATTAACCGTGGGACTTTAAGCAAATTATTTAATCCTAATTGCCTCATCTTCCCAAAAAATAATTAGATGATTAACCCTGAGTGAGCTATTTTAATCTTTTCTAGCCTGTTTCTTCATCTGTTAAATGGAGACAGTAGCATGTATCTCATAGGATTTTGTGAGAATAATTCCAAAATACTTTGCAATCCTTAAAGTGGCATGCAAATACTAAATATTAATAACAACAATAATAACTTAATGCATTTCTCTCAAGGATCAAGTGATTTAACATAAAGAGTATTTTTCAATTTCATAGTATTATACAAATTCTAATACAAATCCTAACTATTATTAGTCATATAAATTAATTCATGATTGGAATGCCAGAATTAAAGAAACTCAAGGATAAATGATCTCAAAGTTTCCTTCCATTTCTGTTATTCTATGATTTTAAGTCTTATGGAATATTATGATTTTAAATACAAAATAAAGACACATGATCTAAACAAAGGATTTTACCTCAATAAAATATTTAAATTTTATTATTCATATTTAAATTGGGACTAGTGTGTATGGTCAAAGAATAACAGAACCTCCCAGTTAGAAAGAATCTCCAGCAATCTTTTTTAGCAGTCAGAGAGACTATTTTGGTTTTATTTTTATATTTCCAATTTTTTTTTTAAATGCACTGCATGGATGATTTCAGAAAGGCCTGGAGAGACTTATATGAACTGATGATGAGTGAAATGAGCAAGACCAGGAGATCATTATACATTTCAACAACAATACTATATGATGATCAATTCTGATGGATGTGGCCCTCTTCAACAATGAGATGAACCAAATAAGTTCCAATAGAGCAGCAGTGATAGAACTCTGGGAAATGAGAGTGAACCTTTACATAGAATTCCCAATCCCTCTATTTTTGTCCACCTGTATTTTTGATTTCCTTCACAGGTTAATTGTACACTATTTCAAAGTCTGATTCTTCTTGTGCAGCAAAATAACTATATGGAGACGTATACATATATTATATTTAACATATACTTTAACATTAAAAAATGCACTGCATATAGTAAGAATTTGATAATATATGGAATTGAAGTGACTTCAGTCTTTTAGTCCAACTCATATAGGAAATTTCAGTTCCTATTTTAAATTCTCCCTACCTGAGAAACTGTCCAAGGAAAGAGGGAAGTTTAGAATTTAGAACTACAAAAGTTTAAATAAAAATGTTTTTTAAAATTGGAAGAAAATTATATATCATACATATAAATATATCTCTATTATATGTATAAAATACACACATCTATATGAATAGATGCATGTATGTATAGAGTAGTTACACATAAAACAGTTTGGGAGAGCATTAGTAGTTTTTTAAAAAGATTTTTCATCCTTAATGAGTAGTGTTGAATTCAAATAGCTTGAGGACCACTAAAACATACAAAACTGATTTTAGTAACATGTTAACATCCTCTTTGTTCTGCTCTATTTTTAATTATTTCAATAGATATTTCTCAATTTTATTTTAATGTTTTATGAAACGCTTGGAAATGCTGTGACTGTGTGTTTGATAGCTCTGCTGTAAAGTTCCTTCCACTTTCACAGTATATGTAACAAAGTATAGGCTAAACATATTAAGATCCAAATAATCCCAAGCCTATTTACAAACATTGGATTTACTCTTAGTATTACTGATACATTATCATCACTCAATGATCAAATCAACACAATGGTTGAAAACCACATCTCTAATAACATTTTCTCTATAAAACTAGCAAAAAGAGAAGTCAATTGCAACTAAATTGAAAGGTGTTACAGAAGTTGTCCATGAGTCCAAGGATGAGAAACATCATTTAAAGGGAAACTTGATAACCTTTTTTATAGTATTCAAAATAAGCATGTTAACAGATGGCCATGGATATAACTGCATCTAATATGCCAACACCTTTTATAAAAAATAAGTAGATAAATTCTGTGAAGATTTTGTGGGGAAAAGCTCCAAATTGAAACATTACCTTGTTTCTCAGTGACATCAACATAAAGGTAGGCAAAGTCAAGGACAAAGAAAACTATTCTAGAAAATATGGTTTGGAACAAGAAATGAAAGAAAGCATTGGCCTAGAGACTGCACAGGATTCTTATGAATGTATATCAAGAATATTTCATTTAAAACAGAGTTGAAAGGCTATGGGCACCTGATGGGAAATACAATAGAAAATAAAAGTGGCAACATTTTCACAAAAAAATTATTGATTCTTGACTTAAATATCATTTGAATATCTATTTTCTTTTTATGGTTAATCAATGGGTTAGCACAAAGAATACCAAGTTAAAGAGATAAAGGTAAGAAAATACAGTACCATTACAGCAGTCCTGAACTAATGAATTTAAATAAACTGTTAACTCTTAAAAATGGAAATGAATAAAAGTACACTAAAAATATTTTTAGAAAATTTTTCTAATCCTTCTTCCTAATGAGAGCACTGCAAATATGTGAAGCTGCTTTAATGTGCCTCTTAATCTTTTCCCCTCTACTTTCTACTTCACCTAATACTTATAAAGCATGATCCCAGGTCTTTTCATCATCTTCTGAGCATTTTCCAACTAATAAATAGTCTTTTAAACAATGTATTGTCCAAAACTTAACACACTATTTCAAATGTGTTACATATAACTATTATAATGGAGGCAGGCATATTTGAAACGAACTAGAATCATTTTTCTTAACTTCATTTTATGATGTTTTGAAAACATTTTGATGTAAGGTTAAATAATTTTCTTTTATTAAAACACTTCCACATGATTTAGTGGTCTCAAAATAGGGTTAGTGGATATCTTTCAAAATATAAGTCTAAATATCAGTTAATCAAAATCCAAATCCTTACCTGAAAAGTTTTTGTGAGAAAGTATATGTATTATTATATTTGTGCCCCAGCCTAAGTGGAAAAATTGAAATTTGATCCTGAAGGAAAATGCATGATGTTATTTAGCAGATATATTATTAGTGCCATCATGCTAAAAGATAACTTATGCTTAGATAACCTGCATATTATTTTTATTACCTAATGTTCCAGTACCTAGTGCTTTGGAAAGAGTTAGAAATGTAAGGGTATCTTCTGAAAGCATATAGTGAGGGTTCCAGTGGCTCAAAATAAAAGGAAGCTGATATAATTAATGATATTAAACATCTTTGCTGTTCATTTATGTACAGATGACCTAGATTTGAGTATGGCTTGTACCACTCTTTGGTATTAAAAGGTATTGAAAATAAATTTTAATAAAGAATATATATGGCTTTATAAATCATCTAAATCATTTGAGCCTTCTCAAATTTCAAATCTTAAATTAGCCTCTATTTTAGAAGTATGAAAACTATGCCCAAAGACATTTATTGCATTATTTTGGTCTAAAAATATAAGTAGCTCCTAAAAACATCATAATTGTGAAAGAGCAGATATGCAAAGAAAAATATGAACATCTTATTCTTCATTTTTTATAAATTTTAATTTATTCATCTTTTCACCTTTACTTGCTAAAAGTTTTCTTTGTTTTTTTGTTTGTTTGTTTGTTTTACCGGGGCCAGGATAAGAACTTCTTGGGTCACTTTGGTTCTTGCCTTAACCTCAATCCTCCTGAGGTTAGGCCCCTCAGATTTTGAATTTCAGTGTATTAGATATTCAAGGTCCTCTATCATATCTTAGAGCAAACTATGTAGGCCTTGGAGCCTCAGAGGTATCACAGTCTGACCCATAAGACTAATTACTGCTGATCCCATAGCTCCCAAGTGCCAAGGTTTGTGTGCCTATGCCATTTCTCACTTTGCAAGTAGATCATTTTTCTATTTCCTATGGGCTACTTACTGACTTTTTGTGAAGTTCTATATTATAATTAATTTACTGTAGTTTTTAAATGGATTTCTCAAATGTTATTTAGTGTGGAACAATTTTCAAGATTTTGCTTGAACAGGTGTGTAGAAATTTGCTATGTTTTCTCTCTTCAGGGTAGCAATCTTGACTTTAAATTCTAATTTTATTTTCTTAATAAAAATGTAATTTGTCCCATATTATGAAACAATGTTTTTAATAACCATTTTAGTGATCAGGAAAAAATATATGTCAAAATAAGTAGAATCATCTTTCAAAGATTTACTTAAGCACAACTAATATCCCAAAACTTGATTTCAACAAGAAAAGAAAATGATTTTATGACATGGAGTTGAGGAAAGGGTGCATCCAAAGCCAGGAAGGAAAGCCAATACAAAGGCACTGGGATAGGAGGCAAAATGATTGAATTTTGAGTTTGGGAGGATCAATGCACAACCAAGTCTAAATGTCTGGAAGTTAGGTAGAAACTAAAGCTTGGAATTTAGGAGACATGTTTGAATAAAGCCATAGATATGGGATCCATTTCCAAAGATGAGGTTAAAAGTAATGAGAATGGGTGAGAATGGACAGGGCAAGTAAGAAAAGAAGAAAAGGAACTCAGAAAAAACAGTGCCAAAGAAGTTAAAAGTCTAGAAATCATGCAAGAGATTTAGAAGTGGAAAGGTAGTGAGAAGATGAAAATAAATGAATGAATGAATTAATTAATTAATAAAAAAATAAATAAATGAATAAATGAACAAATAAATAAATAAATGAATGAATAAGTAAATGAATGAATGAATAAATAAGTAAGTAAATGAATGAATGAATGAATAAATAAATGAATGAATGAATAAATAAATAAATGAATGAATGAATGAATAAAATAAATGTGACTCTTCCTTGGATGATTAGAAATGAAGAAAAGAATTATAGCACATTAACTTGAGAGGCCAGATCTGGACATTAAAGTTTAATTGGTTATTTTGTGTTTAAAGTAAGAGCAAAAAGTATAATTTAAGACAAAGCGAAAATCCATGGTGGACTAATGATTTCAAAAAGTGGTGTGACTGAGTTAAAGAGTAAAAGAGGCCTTTTGCTGGTATAGTAAAGAATTCTATAAGCATGGGTTCCATAAAAATAGATGTGTTCAGTAACAATTCTGGATGACAAGGATTAGTAAAATAAATTTAGGAGGGTTTGTTAACCATAGACAGAAAGACTACTGAGGAAATAGAAATTTGTAGAAAGGATGCTGTTGCAATTGAGCCTTCACAAATCAGTTGTCCTAGGGGAATCCTGAAGGGTTTTTTGTAGCTGGGAAGAAGTAATGATTTTGCCAAAGGGAAAAACCAGAAGTTCTGATTATTATCCTCATTTTGTAGACTAGCAAAATGAGATTTGTAGAGCTTAATAAAATCACCAATCATAATGCTAATAATCCAAAATAATAACTGGCATTTATATGTCAATCTTACAAAGTACTTGCCATAATCTTCTTGAATCCTGACAACAGCCTGTGAGATAAATCTTATAGTTATTATTTTTCCCCATTTTGTAGATGTGCAAACTAAGTTTTACAGATGTTAAATGACATGTCCATGTTCACTTTGTTATCAAATGTTAGAAGCAGAGTTTAAATTGGTTGTTCTCTTCACTCTGTCTCCCTCAAGGCTGAGTGACTCTATCTTCTCAGAGCTTCATCCAGGTCTTTTGATTTCAAGTCTAATTTTATTTTCTTTTTTTTTTTTAATTATAGTTTTTTTTTTTAAAGAAAACATAGGCATGGGTAATTTTTCAACACTGAACCTTGTAAAACCTTCTGTTACAACTTGTCCCCTCCTTCCCCTTACCCCCTTCCCTAGGTGGCAGGTAGTCCAACACATGTTAAAGTATTTATTAAATACAATATGTGCATACATATTTCTAGTTATCTTGCTGCACAAGAAAAATCGGATTTTAAAAGAAGGTAAAAAATAACCTGAGAAGGAAAACTAAAATGCAAGTAGACAATAACAGAAGGAATGGAAATGCTATGTAGTGGTTCACACCCATTTCCCAGAGTTCTTTCACTGGGTGTACCTAGCTCTATTCATTTTTGAACAAATGGAATTGATTTGGTTCATCTCGTTGTTGAAGAGAGCCACATCCATCAGAATTGATCATCATATAATATTGTTGTTGAAGTATGTAATGATCTCCTGGTCCTGCTCATTTCACTCAGCATCAGTTCATGTAAGTCTTTCCAGGCCTTTCTGAAATCATCCTGCTAGTCATTTCTTACGGAACAATAATATTCCAAAACATTCATATACCCCAATTTATTCAACCATTCTCTAATTGATGGGCATCCATTCAATTTCCAGTTTCTAGCCACTACAAAATGGATTTCCACAAACATTTTTGCACATATGGGTCCCTTTGCCTTCTTTAAGATCTCTTTGAGCTATAAGCCCAGTAGCAACACTGCTGGATTAAAGGGTATGCACAGTTTGAGTATAGTTCCAAATTGCTCTCCAGAATGGTTGGATTGGTTTGCAATTACACCAACAATGTATCAGTGTCCCAGTTTTCCCACGTTCCCTCCAACATTTGTCATTATCTTTTTCTGTCATCTTAGCCAACCTGAGAGGTATGCAATGGTATCTCAGAGTTGTTCAAGTCTGATTTTCTTGTTAAATATTGAGCCTAACTCAGATAACAAATCCTTCAAATTTCCTTCTGATAGGATATCTAGCTCCTTAGCCCTTTTCTCCTATGTGTGAGGTTCAATTGGGTTATTTCTAAAGACTTAGTGAAATACATCACATGCATTGTTGCTTTTCTGTCATTTCAGCCATAGTAAATCTTTGTGATGCCATTTTAGGAGCTATACAAAGTGGAAAATTTCAGAAGTAGAATGGCAATAAACATTTATATAGTGTCTGGACAAAGTCAAAACAATAAGGGAAGATACTTGGAATAGCAGTAGAAAGAATATTTTGGTCTGTAATGAGAAAAAGTTGAGTTCAAATCCAGGCTTAGACATTTATTAATTCTGTGATCTTGTCCAAGTTTTTTCATTTGGAAAATAGGAATAATGATAACAGCTAATTCGCAGGTTTATCATATGTACCAAAATGAATATATGCTAAGAATTTTGTGTTACATTGGCAGGTACAATTTATGAGAATAAGGGAAATATGTGAAATCTTACTTTACCCTGGTAAAATCACAGCTCTAGTACTGTATCTAGCTATAGTTTAAGAAGAAGAACATCAATAAACTGGAGTATTGTAAGAAATGAGGAAATGAATATTTTTAAATAGACAAAGACTTATATGAAAATGAAATTAGCTGAAAGAGTGGAACAATTTATACAACAGTAACAACACTGAAAAAAAAAAAAACAATTCTGAAAGCTATAAAATGCAATGAGCACTGATGATTCCAGAGGATGGATGATAAAACATGCAATTCATTACAGAGATATTAGATCTTGCAGAATGAGCTATATGTTTTTGCATCTAGACAATTAGGGAATTTATTTTGCTCAATTATAAGAAATGTTTTTTTTTTCCTTTCTTTTTCATTGGAGACAAAGGTAGGAGAGAGAAAGAAATATATTTGTTTTTCTTTGCTATTTTTTCATCAAGAATTAGGACTCCTACAGAAGTGAATTTTTGCATGTATTTTTCAGATATCACTGTATTATTATTTTTACTTAGCTATTTATTTATTATATTAAGAGAGTCCTCCCTTAAAGCAGAAGTAATCTGTGAATGTAATGCAAAAACTAAACATATCAATAAAATTTAAACTATTGAGCTAAAACAAATAAATAAATTTGAGGAATACAGAGGGAAACTAAGATATTTAAGGGCCTTGGTTATATATCATTAGGCCACTTTGGAGAGAACATAGGAATAAGGAATGACATGAGAATAAATGCATGTGGTGGGAACCAGATCATGAAAAGCTTTGAATGATAATCTGAGGAGTTTTTATTTTATTCCAGAGATAATAGGTACTCATCAAATGTTCTTGAGCAAAAGGAGGAGGGAAGATGATCTGATCAGATCTATACTTTAGGAAAATTGCATTGACAGTAATTAATATTGGAAAGGGAAAAGTAGAAACTGGTAGATCATTTAAGTTTCATTTGGCAAATGTCCAGGCCAATGTGTTGAACTATTGAAAGTAGAGTCATGTGAGCAGACAGAATAATATGGATATAAAGCTAATAACAAGAAAATCCTTAGTACATCAAAAATCAACATACTGTGACTGTTATCTGTACTTCTGTTCTCAATCTAACATCATGTTTACTATCCTCATTGGGTATTCTTACCACATCAGAAGGGCCTTTGAAAAACCAATAATTAACCTTAACGAGCAAAGAATAAATACAAGCATTTTTTTCTACTTTGTTATTACCAAGAAATAACATTCCAATGAGCTAATGGGTTATAAAGACAGTAAGAGTTGATCCTTCATGTTTAGATCAAGAAGAAGAAATTACTTTCCATAGGTTTAAAATAAAAGTACAAATACAGAGTGATCCAAATCTAAGTGCAATTCTAAGCTTTAATAGATTATCCTTCATCTTTAGTGGCTTAAAAATGAACTTAGACATTTGGGACATACAATATATTCACAGTTTTAAAATTTATTCTAAATTGGTAAAAAACAAAACAGACAATGGATAGGTACAGGCAATGGTTGTTCTCTACTTTTTCTGATGTTTCCAACTCTGTCACCCCATATAGGGTTTTGTTGGCAGAGATGTTGCAGTTGTTCACCATTTCCTTCTTCAGTGGATTAAAGGAAAAAGAAATTAAGTGACTTACATAGCTAGTGAGTATCTGAGGCCACATTTAAACTCAGGTCTTCCTGAATCCAGACTCAGCTTTTTACTGGCTAAGCCACCAACTTGCCTCCATTTAGCAATGGTAGATGAATAAAAAAAAGGAAAGATATGGCATCACTAAGTTATCTATTCCCAAATGAAAGATCTACTGCTTTTAATTGCAATGGGTGAGATATTCAAATATTAATCAGGCATCTATCACACACACACACACACACACACACACACACACACACACAAACACATACACAAAGTTCTATGGATACCTTTATAAAACATTCTTTATGGAAAACAATACAGACAAAATCTGGAGGAATGCTAATTGCAAATGAATAAGCCAATAAAATATGATCAAAATGATAACACTAAAAATTAATTTACTTATTCATTGTCATCATAATGAAACCTCCAAAGGATTAATATGGAGAACTAGAAAATATAATAATGAAATTCATCTGGAAAAACAAAAGTTCAAGAATCTTTGGGAAAACAATGAAAGAGGTCAGAAAGAAGAACAGAGATAGAACTTAAATTAAACCATAAAATAATTTGCTACTATTTTTTTTTAAATAGCATGATCCATCAGTAGAAGATAATAGACATACAATATATAGAAGATGAATCTATTTATATAGTGTTTGACAAATCTCCAAATCCTAATTATTGGAGTAACACTACTCTGGAGCCTGGGATCTTGAGGAGGGCAATGGCCACCAAAACAACAGACCTGCTTCCACTGAAATTTCTACAGTTGTATTTGAAGAGAGAAATCATTGTAGAGATGCCTATTTTACTCATCACTGCTGGAAATCACTGATTAATTCCTATAAAAGGCAAGTGGGCAGAAAAGCACCAGGAATGATAGTAATTTTCATATTTGCAACCTTTGCTTTTTGATTGGAAGCCAATGGAAGGGAAAGGATATAAATACTTTTTTTTAAACAGGAAAATTAAATTAAATAAAAATATATTAATCAAGCAATTCTTAATATTAGAAGAAAATATTTTGGACATTTAGTCTAGGAATTCTTAAACTTTTTCCACTAGTGACTTTTTTTGTCACCAAGAAATTTTTATGCAAGCCCAGGCATAAAGATATATAAAATAGGTATACAAATCAAAAATTTACTGATAACAAATCATAAAGAAATTTATATTAAAATAATTCTTTGGTATACATATGATTTTATCATTTATTAAAGATGAAAGAAAATGTACCCACTAATGAGATGGATATGCTTGTTTATTTTTACATAAAGAATTAAAGCTTATTAGAATATTTGGCATCTTTCACTACTAGCAATTTTCACATTGTTACATAAACCCACATGGGAGCAGGGGGAAGGGGGGGGTCAATAAAATCAGTAAGTTTTGATTGAGTCTATCTTTGCCAAAGTTAAAGCACCACCAAAAAAGCAGGCCAGAAAATGCCCATAGTATTAAGCTAGTAAATATCATTTGCAAGGTTCAATAATACTTTTTTTCTCCCCTTCTCTAAAACATATGAATTGTACATGTGTAAACCCATGGCCCATTACCCTAGGATCTAGGGTTCTGAAAATCATAGTTATTTTTCCCTCAGAAAAAAATATAGCTAAATAGGGAAATAAAAGGAACATAGCCCAAATGGAGTTTGTAGCTAGGTCTTCACAAATATGGGTACAATGGTTTCCAACTCCATGAAGGCACTGGGTATTAAATAATGCCCATAAATTGAAGATATAGAGCAGGCTTTATTTTATCATTAGAACATACAAAGAAACAAAGAAGTCATAGTAACCTGTAAATATAATTCTCCTTCCTTAATTGTAACTCCATTAAGGGTCTACCCAGTCAGTCCTTCAGCCTCAGAGTGCCACCCTGTGGTTTGAACTCTCCTCAGATGGGAAATGAATTTTGAGTGTTAAAGAATTATAATTCTTCCACATTCCAGTTAGTTTCAATTCCAACCCAGATAATTCATCTTTTTGACTCCTATCCTAGCTACCCAAAAGATAACAAGAGAACTACCATGTTGTCTAACCTCCATTTCAAATTTCTAATACAGTAAATATTTAAATATTAAGTCAATCAGCCAATAACTATTGTGTCAAAAATGCCAAGAACAGCGGCAGCTAGGTGGCGCAGAGCACCAGCCCTGAAGTGAGAAGGATCAGAGTTCAAACCTGGTCTCAGATACTTAACACTTCCTAGCTGTGGGATCCTGGGCAAGTCACTTAACCCCAGTTGCCTCAGCAAAAAACAAGCAAATAAATATAAAAATGCCAAGAACTGGGAACACAAAAAAAGGGAAATGAGAAACCTTATCCTTAGAATGCTCACAATTTGATGGAAAAAGATAACTTGCAGACAACTATGCACAAAGAGCTATATACCAAATTAAAAAAATAATCAATGGAGGAGAAACACATAGAATTAAGAGGATTTGGGGAAAAGGTTCCAATTCAAGAAGATTTAAACTGGTAGTAGAAGGAAGACAAAAGGATGAAGTAAAAAGAGAGAAAATTCCAGTCATGGAGATAGCCATTGAAAATGCCCAGAGCTGAGACATGTAGTATGTTCAAGGGACAATAAAGAGGCCAGTGTTGTTATATCAAAGAATAGGTTGATATGGGTTTAGATATAAAAATACTGGAAGGGAAAAGGTAGGTCATGAAGGGTTTTGAATGCAAAACAGAGGACTTTCTATTTGATTGAAAATGGTGGGATTAGAACTTTAGGAGAATCTCTCTGTTGGCCTAATGAATATGGACTGGAGTAAAGTATGACTTGCAGCAGACTGATCAAGCAGAAGGCTATTGCAAAAGTCCTGATGTTAGCAGATGAGGTACTACAGTTGAGTGGTGCCAGTATTAGAGAAAAGAGATCATATTCAAGAGATTTTGCAAAGGTAAAATTGACAGGTCTCTGCAACAATTTGAATATGGAAGTGATATTATACCTAGTTTGTGAGCCTGGAGGATTGGGAGGATAATAGTATCATAAAAAATAATAGGAAAGTTTAGGGGGCATTTGAGGGGAAATAAGGACATACAGTTCTAGGTATCTAATAGTCACTTGGAGAAAGGAGACTAGAAATTAGCAGAGAGATTTAAGTAGACTTGAAAATTGTGAGAATAAAGATGATCATTGAATCCATGGAAGCTAATTAGATTACTAAGTGAAATACTAGAGAGGGAGAAGAGAAGAGGTTCCAGTATAGAGTCTTATGAGATTCATGGATAGCAACCTAACCTGGATGAAAATCCAGCAAAGGAGACAGAGAAATAATTGGATAGGAAGGAGGAGAACAAGGAGAAAGCATGTCTAAAACCTAGATGAGACTGTCTCAAGAAGAGAAAGATTTATAGTTACCTGGAAAGAGATGAAGAAGGCTATCAGATTTGTCTTTTAAGGTATCATTGGTAGATGATTCAGACTAGTTCCAATAGTCTTGTGATGAAGAGAGCCATCTATACTCAGAGAGAGGACTGTTGGAACTGAGTGGTTCACAACATAGCATTTTCACTTTTTTTTGTGTTTGCTTGCATTTGATTTTCTTTCTCATTTTTTTCTGATTTTATTTGATTTTTCTTATGCAGCCAGATAATTGTATAAATATGTATGCATATATTGGATTTAACATATATTTCTATCATGTTTAACATAAATTGGACTACTTGCTATCTAGGGGAAGGAGTGGGAGAAGGGGGAAGAAATTGGAACACAAGGTTTTGCAAGGGTTAATGTTGAAGAATTATCCATGTATATGTTTTGAAAAATAAGAAGCTTTAATAAAGAAAAAAATAAAAAAAGTTATCATTGCTAACTCAGGAGAAAAGTTTCGGATTGAATGATAAGGTCAGAAACAAAATTGTAGAATTGAAAATGGAAGTATCTGCTGTAGATGGCCTTCTCAAGTTCAATCACAAAAGGTTGGCTTTATGACAATAATTAGTGCAGCTCAAAGAATCAAGTGAGAGTTTTTTTAAGGGAGAGGAGACATAGACATGTTTGTATCTAGGAAAGAAGAAGCCAGTAGATAGGGAGAGAATGAATTAGTAATAGATTAGGAATGATAAGAGACAATATACTGGGAGAGATGAGATAAAATGGGATCACTTGTGCAATTAGGATTTCCTTTAGTAAAGTGAAGGGTTATCTCTTCAAGTGAGACAGGCAAAAGTAATAGATAATCAAAGACATTTAAATGATAAGAGATGAAGAGAAGGGGAAAAGAAAGAGTTCTCAGTAAATGTAGTGTTTATAGAGAGTATTCAGCCTTTATTTTCATTCATAACAAGTCTTTTTTTCATGTTCTTCTTTGTAGTTCCTTTGTATTGTGTTATATATTATAGCCTTATCATACCATGAGTCTCTCTCCACTTGTCTGAATAATTCTCATTTTTAATATTTATAATACAATAATATTTCATGACTTGTACCCATACCATAACACTAATTAGAATACAAATATTAAATAGACAGGTCTTTGTTGTAGAGAAAAATTTGGGTTCACTGAAGGCAATGTGAAATTTCTCAAATAGAACTAGTCCATATGCCTCCTTTTGCTTAATTCTGGATCAACTTATCTTTAACTTACAATATTTGTACAAAGTATTTAATTATATAGAGAGGTATAAATAGATTGACTAATAGAAAGATACACATATGTAAACACACATACATACATATGAAGAAAGAGACAAACAGAAACAGATTCAGAGATAAGAATTCTTTAAGCGAACTTGATAGATCGATTTATCTATCCATCTATCTACTTGTATATCTATCCATGTATCTATCTATCTATCAACACAAATAACCACATCTAAAAACTCCTCTGTCACTATGTTCTGGGTATACCAAGTAAGTTAATAATCAATGTTAATATCAAGAGTCATCTTAATATAAAAATAACTATAACAATAAAAAGCCCAACTTTATGGTGAACAAGTACATATGTAATATATGAGAAAGTGATGTATTTTAGGAAAATAATAGATACAAAATTTATTATTGCTCTGTAAGAAATGACCAGCAGGAGGAATACAGAGAGGCCTGGAGAGACTTACATCAACTGATGCTGAGTGAAATGAGCAGAACCAGAAGATCACTGTACACTTCAACAACAATACTGTATGAGGATATATTCTGATGGTAGTAGAAATCTTCAACATAAAGAAGAGCCAACTCACTTCCAGTTGATCAATGATGGACAGAGGTAGCTACACCCAGAGAAGAAACACTGGGAAGTGAATGTAAATTGTTAGCACTAATATCTGTCTGCCCAGGTTTCATGTACCTTCGGAATCTAATGCTTATTGTGCAACAAGAAAATGGTATTTACACACATGTATTGTATCTAGGTTATATTGTAACACATGTAAAATGTATGGGATTGCCTGTCATCGGGGGGAGGGAGTAGAGGGAGGAGATAATTTGGAAAAATGAATACAAGGGATAATATTATAAAAAATATATAATAAAATTTTTTTAAAAAGTGATAATTTACTATATATTTATCTCAATAAACATTAAATAGATTCCTAATAAACAAACATTTCGAGAATGGATGACAATAACCAACCATAAGCAAGGGACTTAAATGATATTAACCTTGCACATTCCCATTTTATTATTGTTCAGTTGTTTCATTTGTGTCTTATTCATTGTGACTCCATTTGGGATTTTCTTGGCAAGAATACTGGAATGGTTTGCCATTTTCTTTTTCCAATCATTTTATATATAAGGAACAGGGTTAAGTGATTTGCCCAGGGTCACACACCTAAGTTCCCATACTATGTGCAATAAATTCCTTGGTACTCCAGAGTACTAACAAATGTTCACAGTAGCTCAAACATGAGATAATAAAAGCACAAATAACCTTGAGTTTTAACGTTTTTTTATCCTTACTTTCACCTAAGCTTCTTGTAAACATAGAAATAGTGATTTGTCAAAAACTTAACTATTCAGATTAAGGCTATTAACTAAGATTATGGCTTCCATCTGACTAACAATGAATTCATCATTGAATCAGAGGCAGTTTGGTAGAGTAATGAATATAGAACTGAACCTGTCATAAAGAAATCAATTCAAATCTTGCTTCAATACTTTCTAGTTGTATGATACTGATGCTCACTTATGCTCTCAGTCTTAATTTCTTTATCTGTAAAATGGGAATAATAGCTCCTACACCCTAGAGCTATCCAAAAAAAGATCAAATGAAATCATGTAAAACATTTTGTTAGCTAACCATAAAGTACTATACACATATTAGCTATCATTATCATCATCATTTTCCTTATTAGCCAAATAATTTTGGAAGTGAAAGAAATCAAAGATTATATGCTCTAATCTATCCCAAGATGATGGTTTACAAATAATGAATCTTATAAATTTTGCTATAAATTCACACAAGTAAAGACAGGGCCAAAAGTAGAACCCAGATCTCCTAATTCCCAATCCCATTTTCATGAGATCACAAAGCTAAGGTCTCCTGCAGTGAAAGCTCAAAAAGATTGGTTTAGCCATAAGCAATGCCACATTAACAAATCTATACAAAATCAATTATCCCCTTTTCATTTTGTAAGGGGTTTTTGAGTTTTGTTTTTGTGGGGCTTTTTTGTTTTGTTTTGTTTTGTTTTTGTTTTTGTTTTTTTTTTTTTTTTTTGGTTTTTTTTTTTGGTTTTTTTACTACATATCACCTTATAAATGATGCTGTAGAATAGAAATAACATTCAGGTTTTTTTTTTTTTTTTTTTTTTTTTTTTTTTTTTTTTTTTTTTTTTTTTTTGCTGATGCAGTTGTGGTTAAATGACTTGCCCAGGGTCACACAGTTAGGAAGCATTAAGTGTCTGAGGCTGGATTTGAAATAAGGTCTTCCTGATTTCAGGGCTGGTGCTCTATCCACCTATGCATCTAGCTGTCCCAACATTCAGTTGTTATTATTGTTTTTTATAGATAGAACATGTCATAGTAGGCTATTCATATGTTGAATATCTATGCTTTTAGGCAATGCTATTAGCAAATACAATTGTACAAAATAAGTCAAATTGAAATAAGGCACTAACATAATTTATTTATTTATTTATTTATTTATTTTTGCTTTTGTTTTTGCCTAAAGAATACTGAAATAAAATAAATGCATCATAACATTTCACATATAGTTTATTTTCAATATGTTTTTAGGAAAAAATATATTACTTAAAACATTATATGGATATGAGTTGATATTATATTCCTTTATTCCTTTTAAAAGAAGGTATATGTTTATTTTTGAGAGAGGAAATATGGTATAGATCAGTAGTTCCCAACTTTTTTTTTGCTTTCTAGTATCCTGGATCTGAGAATGGTAGGTTTTTTTGTTTGTTTGTTTGTTTGTTTGTTTTTTAAAATAAAATCACATAACAGCAAAATGGCAATGCTTGATACACAAATGAATTTGAGAATCTAAAAAAAAACTCCACAATTCCTATGAAATAATTTATAGAATGGAAACTATTTGAAATTCATTGTTTCTAAAAGGCAATGATTTCTTAATCTCAAATTAAGAATAGCTTTCTAGATGTCAAATTAAATAAAAAGCTATAGGTAAACCCATAGTTCATTCATTTGTATAAGGATTTCTCAAACAAGGTAGAAATTAAAAGTACCTCTTTCACAGAAAGCCAAATCTATTTCAAAATGACCATTGCCTTTTCATACAACCATTCTTTGCAAAGTGGTTTGCAAGCTTTAGAAGAGACAAGAGCAAACACTTCTTATTCTAATAGGATAAAGGTTAAGTATAATACTGTATGACCCCATCAACTACTGACGTTCATGCCATGTTATTGTTAGTGTTGCATGTTAAGCTAGCAAATTTTCAATGAACTTGTGTTGGCTTTACCACAGACACAGATGTTAGGCGGACTCCTTTGTTCATAAGGTTCTCATTATTAACTCAAACTAAGTTGAATATTTGACTGAAGGAAAGGACCATATCATTGTTTTCAGATTTCACTCTATGACTTAACTGGACTACATCTGCCAGTTTTAGAAATACCAAGTACTTCTTGGCGCCAGCCCTGGCGTCTTGCTCTATGACTACCACCCTAAATGTTTCAGCTTGAGGAAGTCTCTTCACCATCAAAACAATTTAATAACAACTTAAATTGTGATTAAGAGTTACTCATCAATTGACAGAATATACCAAAGTTGTGCTGTTTATGAATTATTCCACGTAATATTTTAAGTCCAGCAAAGAGAATTCATGTTTAAAACAGAGTAATCTAGAAAGCCAGTAAAATATTTTCATGATTTATAAAGTCTGTGCTGTACTTGAAACCATATTTATTTAATAGGTAGGCTGGCACTCCACAGGACAGTCCAATCTGCTTTAAATCTATTCTGAGCCTTTGGGTAGCTTAAGGGACTTTCTGACTATAAATTTAATTCCTCTCTTCACCTTTGTGCACTGATATTCTTTAGCATGGATGTGATGGAGATGCAAAGAAATGCTTAGTTTTTAATATGCATAATTATAGGTTAAAGCCAATTATAAATATAATAAAGGCAAAACCCTTTCATATTTATAAATGTGATTTTAGCACTAAACATAGAAACTACTTTATAAACCCAATTAAAGATTTAATTTAAAAAAAACAACATAAAAGAAATTACAAAAGGTCATGAAATTACTGCTTCCATGTGTGTGGATCACCAGCAATAACATAAGGTGGGTAATACTGAGAAACCATCTGTGATACTTGTGTGAAATAGTAATCTATTCTTATGATAGCAAAATTTGCTATCTCTGTTATGTACGTACCCATCTCTGAGTATGGGGTAAATTCAGGTTCTTAATATAAAAAGCTATGAAAATTCCCTACAGTTATAAAGAATAATTTTCTTTTGCTGACTGTGAGTCACTTCTCCTTTAATTCTACAGAAGAATTTCCAATTCATATCATAAAATTTTAGAATTGAATGGGACATTAGAGGTCATTTAGTTCAATCCTCTCTCCAATGCTGGAATCCCTTTTCAACATTCCTGATAAAATCCAGCAATGACTTAAACATTTCCAGGGATGGAAAACTCACTACACTTCAGGAGTTGTTCCATTGATGTATAGCTCTAAATATTAGAAAGTTCTTCCTGATATCAAGTCAAAACATACATTCCTATAAATCCCACCCATTTGCTTTCATTCTATTCTTGAAAACACATGAGAACAATTTCACTGAAGTCCCATCCTCCATCCCATAGTCTTTCAAATATTTGAAGGCATGTTACTCTCTTTTCTTTTTTTCTAGACTAACATCCTTAGTTCCTTCAACCATTTCCCTTGCATGGCTTCTAGATTCTTCAATATCCTTGATTCCTTCCTCTAAATAACACTAGCAAAGCATGGAAATCATGGGAAACAAAATCAAATTTAATAATATATATGTTGCCTGGGATTAGTGGAGAGAAAAGTGAAATTATTTCTCCTCTTTCTCTGTCCATCTCTTTTCCCCTCTTTTTAAAAACAGTCTTATGATGAAGGATAAGAATCTGGTTCTTTACAAGTTAAAGACACTGAAGTTCAACACATTACACACAAACACACACACATAGATTTATCTGACAAAAAAAAAAGAAAAAGCGGGAATAGCCCACCATGAGGAAAGAAAGTTAATACCATTTATTAGCAATGTATACCTACATAATCCAATAATATTAATGGGAAATACAGAGAGAAGTTAGCTGATATACAATGACATAAAAAAATGATACTAACCAATCCTGACATGCTACTTTAAAGTTGAATTTGTCTGTACTTACCATGCTGTATGTCTTTCATATCTAAATGAAGGCTTGACATTAGTATTCCAACTGCTTGTGATCTTTTGTTGCTTAATAACTTGACAACCTGTTCAAGACAGAAAGAAAAAGAAGAAAAAAACCCCGAGTTAATTTGCAATTCAAGCTTATTATTGATTGTTTTGTAATACTAGCTCACAATCTAGCAAAGAAACAATTTTGTGCCAGTGCTTAAAATATGAAAGATTCACTGTCATATGGTATATGAAGGATTCAATGCCATATGTTATATTTAGAGAAATTTGCTTTATTTACAATCATTACAGACACACATATATGACTGAGCAACTTATTAGTAGTCTCAATTTCATAAATTCTACCTACTCTCTTAAGAGAGTGAGTAATCAACAAGTATCATCCCAATCATTTGGGTAATTGCTTTATTCTTCAGGATGTCAATTATTATTCATGCTGGATTAATGCCTGAGTTAGTAATAAAAAGTTCTTTTTTTAAATGTGGACATTTGTAACACAGGACAAGTAAAATCAGCAAGAAAAAAACAAAATGTCCCATCAAGTTGTTGTCTTATGACTTTTCCCTCAGAGCAGATTTAGATTCCATTTTATGCAATACTTTCAAAAACTCTGCTGTTTGCTGGCAGTGCCACTATTTTTGTACTCTTCATACATTTTAGGCTAAAACTTTCCAGAGAAATAATAGAGTTTCATCTACCACACCAATGGCTATATCAGATTTCAAAATTCTTCACTAAGAACCCAACAGAATTTTCCTAAAAAAGTAATGAAGGAATCTCTATAGAGCAAAAAGAGGCACACACACACACACACACACACACACACACACACACACACACACGTGTATGTGCAGGCATGAGCATTTGTGTGTATGTATATGTATATATAAATACTTTATATAGGAAATTCTTTATTTCCATGCTGTATACATGTGTGTGTATGTATGTATACACACACACACATATATTTGCTTTTCATCAATATATTCAGTTATAAGTTTCCTCTATCCCAGAAGCAGGCCACATTCATGGCACTTCAAGATTTTACTAACTCTCTGATGTTTTGTTTTACAGCTGCTTAGAAAAACACTTGGGGGAAAGAAAAACAGTTAAGATCAAATTACCAGAAGTGACAGCTGCCTTAACAGCTATCATAATTGCCCACCAAGCTTTACTTTTTTTGGTTGAAATTGGGTCAATCAGAGAACTAATAAAATAATCTTAGCCATCTGTCATACAAAGTCACAAAGCGAAACAATATTTGTAATTGCAATAATAGCTTTCGTGGTTCCCAGGAGGGGGAATAAAGAAAGAAAAAAATTCAGAATGATCAACCACAACACCATAACCCTTTTGTGAAACTTAAGGTTAAAAAGCCTCTTCTGGCAAAGGGACAATGTTCCACAGTACATCTCTTCCTTTATACAGATTTTACTGTAGTAAATGGAGCAGAGTGAAGCACAAAATCTATGGCAAACTCTTTCTTTTGGGCTTTTTTGCAAATGTAATTAAATCTCGAGTTTCACTGAGGAAGTTGTTACTAACTTTTTATAAACTACTTGAGTTTGAAGCCACTGGGTCTACCAAAGCTATCCTATTAAAAAACAAAACAAAACAAAACAAAACACACACACACACACACACACACACACACACAAAACAAAAAAACAAAAAATGTTACTTTCATGAAAATCTAAGTTTAGAAAAACAGAATGTAACAATTTCTTCTGGAAAATTTCCTTAACTTTAAAAGAATAGTATCTTTTTTCTTATCTACTTTGACAAAATAATTTAATCAAAATCTAAAGGGAATATATACATTTGTGTTTAGTGTCCTCCCCCTACCTATTTCAGACCTTTAATTTGAGCAATTTCAATTAAAGCACTTTAAATTAATATTCATAGCTCATTCCATTTCATATCTCCCATATAACATTTTGACACTAATATACACATTAATGCATGTCTTGGATACAATACTTTAGGCATTCAATGTCTCTATAAGTGAGGTACAAATTATTTTAGGTAAGAAAACTTGGGCAGTTATCATAAAATGTGATATGATGGCTACAAAGAAAATTGAAGCTGAAAGTTTTAGAAACCTGTGTATTGACCTTATTATTCCTATTTTTTTGTTGCTCATTTGTGTTTGACTCTTTAAGACCTCATTTGGGGTTTTCTTGGCAGAGATACCAGAGTAGTTTGCCATTTCCTTCTATAGATCATTTTACAGATAAATAACTGAGCCAGAGTTAAATGGCTTGCCCAGGATTACACAGCGAGTATCTGAGGCCAGATTCAAACTCAGGAAGATGGAAGATGAGGTTTTCTGACTTCAGCTTCAGCACTCTATCCACTAACCACTTAGCTACCCAATTGTTCCTGTCTATGAATAATGAAATAAGCAGGGGTAAGAATGGAGAAGGGTATACTCCCTAAATGGACTACATTTTTTTTAAATAAATATGAGATTAATAAATTACAAAACAAAATTAGCAATAATGTAATTATCACACTTAAAAAATAATTTCCTGCATATTTTAAAGAAACAGCACCCAAATTCTAAATTTAGAAATAATACCAAGGTGTACTATCTTTTGCATGAATAAACATAAACATCAATATCTTTTTCATGAATAAATTCCAGAAGTCAATTCTTCCTTAGGGAGTAATTTTTTACTCTTTTTTCCTTTCCTTTCCTTTCCTTTCCCTTTCCCTTTCCCTTTCCCTTTCCCTTTCCCTTTCCCTTTCCCTTTCCCTTTCCCTTTCTTTCCTTTCCTTTCCTTTCCTTTCCTTTCCTTTCCTTTCCTTTCCTTTCCTTTCCTTTCCCTTTCCCTTTCCCTTTCCCTTTCCCTTTTCCTTTCCTTCCTTCCATCCATCCATCCTTGTAAATGTAAAAACAAAGGACAGTATCAAATCTATTGTTTCTGAAGTTGGTTATAGAGAACACAAAAAAAAAGTTGAATAAAGGAAACTTCCTTTTTATTTCACAAAAGCTGCATTCTACAAGAGTTCATTGATGTATTAAAAAGGAATAGACATAGCTTATTTTGTTTAGCCGTAGTTTGTATATACCACTTTGGGAGGTAGGGAAGAGGGAACTGTGGTGAGAGTGAAATTGCTTAAGTTCCCATTCACTTACTTCACCTTCCAAATAAGCTACTTATAAAGTAACACAATATAGTACTAATTCACTAAACATGCCCATTAACATGTGTGCCTAAAGTAATTCCCACAGTGAAAATGAAGAGAAAGCAATCATACTAAGCAAAAGTCTAAGCCTACAGGCTATAGACTATTGTCGCCATTACAATGAAAAACACCAAAAGACCAGTAATCAAATCTCTAGATCTAAGAACATCAGGCATAGTACAAAACTCCTTCAGCTTGAGACCCAGAAGACTTTTTGAAAAAAGTTTCAAAATACAAAGGAAACTAAATATTTTCTCAGTGGGCTAACTGACTATGTTAAAGGCTGCTTGGTTGCTAAAAGGTCCCAGTGTCAGTTGATAATCAAACTACATGCCAAATTTGTTTCTGATCATATAGCATGAACCCAACAATCAATCAATCAATCCCTCTCTCTCTGTCTCTCTGTCTCTGTCTCTCTCTCTCACACACCCCCCCCCACACACACATAGGAGAGGCCAATATTATACAGACACTAAATGAGATCACTGAAATTAGCCTATAAAATTATTTTTCTTTTCACTAACCTTTCCCTATCTTCTTCAACCCAGTCAGTTTTAAATCCAAGAGAGATAATTATAGCTCATCTTTAAGATTTGCAAAACACTTAGCATATAATATCATATTGTCCCCCTTTCAAAAACTCTGATGATATGATTTAGGAGAGCAATTGCTGATATGTTTGGGGTTTAGCACCAAATATTGACAGGCACCAAATTTGGGCTTATGTTCCTGTGAAGAATTCACAATGGCTATTCTCTTTGGTAAAACATAGATTTATTTAGGAAAAGAGGTTATGATAAAATGAAGAGATATAAAAGACACTAGAGGTGACAATATGAAATAGAGTTGGGAGAGCACATAGTTAGATGCTTTAACAATTAATGATGGAAAAAAACAAGTTCACTAATGAAACTCACAAAGAGAAAGGATATACAGGCTAAATCTACAGAGCAGTTTAGTACTCTAAAAGAGTTATAAGATCTATAAAGAAGGAGAAAGAATAGAGGGTAGGACCATATGGTTAAACAGATAGAAGTTATTCTCCTTCCCTGATGCTTCAGTTTTTCTCTGCCAGAGACCTCATCATTTTCTCCTAAATCACATCATTTGAAACTAAGTGCTATCATTATCCTCATTTTACATATGAAGAAACTGAAGCAGAAAAAGATAAAATCACTTGTTCATGGTAACAATGTTTGCTAACCCAGCTAACATTGTCTAACAGCTAATAAATAACTGAGATAGTATTCAAACTTTTCTCCCTGACTCTAAGTCCAGTGTTCTATCCACTATACCACCCACAGGAATTATGATATGAACAAAGAGAATAAGCTAAATGAGAAAGATGGTAGAATGAATAAGAACTGGAAATATATTAGGTATGATGAAGAAAAATGATTAAGGATGATACTGAGATAGTGACAATGGGTAGTAACTAAAAATAATGTTTAGAGGAGAAGAGATATTTAGGGGGAAACGATTGAATTCTCTTTATTGAGAATCACAGAGATACATGTAGAGCTAATGATATTAAATTGTCATTCAGGGGGAAGTCACCTAAGTGCTCTGAGTTTCAGGGGTTTTTTGTCTGTAACATGAAGCAGTTGAGCTAGATGAGCTAGATGATACTAGCTCAAAGTCTGTGATCTTATGAGTCTTTCCAAATCATAAACATGGTCATTCATCCCAAAATTCATTGGCCTATGGCCTTCTTCCTTTATGAGATCTCACTTCTATAACTTTAACACTTCCTTTTCATTCAGATGACTCTTGATTCTATGTCACTAGCCCTTCTCATTTAGGATCCAATTCTAAACTTGATTTCTGTTGTTCATTTACATTTGAATGCCTTGCCATACCCTCAAGTAGAGTATATGCAAAATTTCATCCATAGGATCATAGATTTAGAAATGGAAAGAACCTTAGAGGTTATCTGATTGAATCTCCTCAGTTTATATGATATACCAAAAATTAGATGTTTAGTAAATGCTCATTCCTTCCTTACCCCTTTATTCCAGTAATTCAATTCTCCTATTTTTCCATCTAGATTTCTTAAATTCTTTTAATTAATTTAAATTTCTTTAAATTATTTTAAGTCCTTTTTTTTATCATTAACAACTTAACAAGTCTCAATACATTTATGTAAATTTCTATAAAAGCTACCCAGATAGCCTTCCTAATTCTAGCCTCTCTTACTCCATCATCCTAGGTACTATGGCTAAATGAATATCCTTCCTACATTGTCATTACTACTCTCATAAATTAAATAGTTTCTGATTTCCTATGCATGAATTTCAATGAATCTGATATCTCCAATCTAGGCATACCTTCCAATGGTACAGATTACAATCAACCTCTGCATGGTTGAATATCAAGTTTTCACTGACTCAGTTCAGCCAGTTGTTAAATTTTTAGTCTATGAAGCTATGCCTTGATTTATTGTTTTGTTTGTTGTCTATTTTTAAGAAAATGATGTACAAAATATTAAAAATGCATGTTAAACTTAAAAGTTTATTTTATGTACTTTTTATCTTGAGAGCTGGTTGCTAATTTACCTGTATAACTTTGCATCTTTCTCTCCTCATTCTTATTAAATCTATTGTATCCTACTTGAATTCCAAGAACATTCACCATCTAAATCAAAAGCCTTAAGTGATAGTCCTCAAATCTCCACAAATGCAGCCAGAACCAGATTAAAATATATTTCAAAAAATTTTAGCAAAACAAAAATACAATAAAAAATTATATTTTAAAACTAAGAGGCATGAATTAGCACCCTTCATTTCTATTTGAGTTTGACAACATTGATCAAGATTCATCTATAATTTATTCATCTTTTTCCTCCCCTCACCCATAAACACAACCACTTGAGAACAGGGTTGAGAACAATCTAAGAATTAAACACTCGCTATTTGAATGATTAAAACCAAGAACAATAAGGTGATTATTTGTACAATTTTCAGCACAAACAATATTCCTCAATATTACAACATGGCAAAGAAGTGATACAAATTTATAAATAGGATTATCATGCTTTCTTATACAGAAGAGGCACAGATAAAGAGAAGGATTTATCCATATGTTGAAAAATTGTTAAAAACAGAATAGTTCAGAAGAATGACTATGATGGAAAACTGTGAGATCATAACAAAAGCACACACTTAAAAAAATAAAACTAGAAATATTACAGTGAGCCAAACAGATAATTAAAAAGTACTTACTTTAAAAAAAAAGGAATAATTATATAGAAGTATATGTATAGATATATGTATATTTTTCAACAAACAAGAAAAATTGTTTGTTCATATATTAAAAGATCACATAATAAAGTCAAGATTTGAACCTTAGTCTCTAATAAGCCTGGTATAGCCCTCTATTGCTTTATACAATCTCAGAAGGAACACATTATTTTCCTCTGAAACAATTGGCATTGACTCATGCTAGAGATTTTGTAGTATGCTGCAGGAATGAAGGGCCAGATCCAGCAAGTTAAATCCCTCTTTGAGAAGAACAAGATAAGAAGAATCAACTACAGAGATTAGGTAAAGGTGAATTCCAAAGTAAAATCTCCTAGTGTAAAAAAGCTGTTGCTTCACACAAAGGCTCCAGAACCAGGGGCCATATCCTAGGTGGTATGTGTTATAATCAAGAGCCATATCAAAAATAACCCAAAACATTTAACATAGGAAGGAAAGAAAGAGAAGAACAAAAATGACCACTAAAAGGAGATAGATTAAACTAGAAGTTTAGGACTGAAATAATATAACGGGATAATAATCTAATCAAAATTTCATTTCTCAGGATTCCTTCTGGTTTGGCCAATATTGCATATTTTATAAACCTCAGTTCTGCACCTTGAAATTCCAATATGTCATTACATAGATGCTTTTCTTTAGTTCCAATCAATCTATGTAACAACTGATCTAATATTTCCTCCTAAATTTACTGTTCTTCCTTACTTCACTAATTTCTTCTGTGATATCATTATTCATCCTGTCTCCTACTGTCAAAATCATAATGAAGTTCTTGTTATCAAATATCATATCTAATTAGTTGTTTTTATCTCTACACATTTCTTGAATCGATTTTCTTCTCTCTATTCACACTACCATCATCTTAATTAAGCTTCAGTAATCTCAAATCTCAAATTTTTTCCCACTTACACATTCTGACACATATCTGTCTTACTAAGTAGCCCTTGCATAAGTTTCTGAATAGATAGATAGCTAGATGATGTATGGATGGAGTTTTGATACATTTCTTTTTTAGGAACTCTATTACCTAACTAAAATTCTTTGTCTGGCATCATTTATGTTTTGATGTCACTATAACTTTCCATTCTTGTCATTCAATCACCAAGTATTTTAAAAACATGTTCCATGTATCACTCTCTGCTAATTCATATTACGTTCATTCAGTGTTCCAAGTTGGGAAATGGTAACTACCCTGAAAACATGCACATACAGTGTATTCTTGAAAGTACTTCTACCCATAATATATAATATCTAGACCATTTTTTAATCAGAATAGTATTTGAAGTAAGAAAAGATACAAAGAAGATTAAAAATTGTGATAAAGAAGCTAGGAAAAGACCACCATCTAGAAAGACTCTTGGTATTTAGAGAATAAGAGAAAAAGTATCTTCCCTGATTCTCTCCATCTTCCCCAACTCCTTATTTATATTATTTTGTATTAAATGACTGATTTTTAATTTGTATGCTGCCTTCGGGCATATTAATAGGCTTTGGCTCAATGAGAATAAGCTATGGTCCAAAAAGAACCACAATTAAAGTAGTAGTAATGCTCCCAAA
Source organism: Sminthopsis crassicaudata (assembly GCF_048593235.1). NCBI lineage: Eukaryota > Metazoa > Chordata > Mammalia > Dasyuromorphia > Dasyuridae > Sminthopsis > Sminthopsis crassicaudata. The sequence continues at coordinate 392,299,845 of NC_133620.1, read as the reverse complement.
TGTCTGCAGATCTTTAGTGAGAGCAGTAGATATTTCAAATTATCACCAGTCTGTATTAAAAAGAGAAGACTACAACGTGTGGGATTTCGAAGAGCAAAAGGTTATCTCATAGTCTACCTTCACAGTCAAGGAAGGCTGCAGTTTTATTTATACCACCAAATTCTCATGTTCATAACATTAAGTCTCCGGACAGAGTGAGCCACAGGCTCTGGCTGGCAGACAAACTTTACTTACAGTCATCCAACAACATTCCAAGGCCCTCCACAGACAACAAAAGGCATTGACACTGACCATATCCCAGGAATGACATCTCTATTCCAAATGACTGGCACCAGACATTCCTATCCACTTGGGAAGCATTCGCTTAAACTTTTTTTTTTTTAAATGGCAAAAAGATACAATTTGCTAATTGGAAAAGGGACATCTGATATCTCACAGTAATTAAGAAGGATACAGTTGTCTGAAAGGAACCACATTCCAACCTGTCAGGGTTTTTCTGGCTACTCACTTTGTTCCTGGCCTGTCTCCTTGGCCCAGGTATAAACCCTTGGCTTGCCTCATACTTCACCTCCCCTCTCTGGCCCTGACTCTGCACCACTCTTAAATGGAACAAAACAACTGCAACATTCTGTTAGTTTGCCAATGGACAATGTGGTCACAGAATGTTGATCTTAATTATGTACCATATTTGCCTTAAAACCAAGTTTGGGTGCTTTGGACACTAGTTTAGTTTAAAGAGATTCTTTTGGTTCTTTTCCTAGTTGGTTCCAATTCCTGAATTTATTGGCATTTAACTTTATTTAATAGCTTGGTTTTGATTTTTATCCTTATTTCACTATTTTAGGACTCATTGTCCCCCAACTTAGCTTCAAAGCTCTATTCAAAGGACATACGTAAAGTATAAAAGACTCACTTTAGGTCAATGTTCCACATGTACTTTTAACATATTAGCCAATCCTCATATGACTTTTGATAGATATTTTATTTCAATATCTTTCCCACCTCAATTATCTGCCAATATATCAATATTAATCAAAATTAAACAAGAAAGTAAGCTTTACATTCTATCATAAACATGAGACAACTAACATAAATTTATATACAGACAAGTTATGTTTCTACCTTTGTGAATAACATGCTATCCATAGCATAAGAAAATGAATTACAAATAAGAGTTTAGATTTATATGCTGCCAGATGAGATAGTAGCGCTATTAAACATATTTTACAAATGAGGCAGGTGAACCACAAAAAAAGATTAGGGAATTTGCTCAGCCTCATCAAAATAGGAAAATATCAAAATTAAGACTTAAACTAAGGTATTCTGACTCTAATACCAATGTTATTTCCACTATATCAGCAATGTTTCTATCCACAAGGAACACACATGGAGTGATGAGGGAGTTAAATCATACCTACTCCTGGCTATCCAGATGATAAAGTAACCATGACAGAAATTGAATGGAGAGATTTCATCATTAGATATTATTTTCTTCTTTTGTGTATTTTTGTGTATTTAGCAACAAAACATCTCAGATGACAAGAGCCATTACCTTATTTATATGGTATCTAAAACAATGTATTTGTTCCAATACTTAAATACAATGTAAGCACATTTGTCATATCTTTGTGTTAAAACATTATTCGTATATCTATCTTTAACATTCTTGGCTTGGTAGCTTATGAAATATAGCACAATATATCTTTAGTCCACTATTAAAAAATCATCCAAATTTAAGTTTGGCTCAGAATTAAGGAATTCAGTGAACTTTCCAACTTTCAAGGAAACAAAAACAAAAGGCAACCAAAAAGGGAATGATATTACTTTAGGACACTGGTTCTCACCTACACATTGAAACCCAAATGAGTCTTCAGGTTTCTATATGACCAGAACAAATAAAAGAGCTAAAACGTGGAGCTAAGTATAACTAGCTAGGAAATTTCACATTTACAACAAGAACGGTACAAAAACAAAATTTGAAAGCTGCAAGGAACCTCAGTGGCCATCTACCCTAATCCATATACAGAAGGAATTCCTTACTCTAACAAGTGGTTACCCTGCCTAACTCCCTATGGTTCATCTCTCACCCATCTAGCATGCTATATTGGGAAAGACAGTTTTGTACAGCTGGAAGAGTATTGATTCTGAAATAGAGTATGCAGGTTCAAATTTTGCTTCCAATATTTACTACTTATGTGATTTTAGGCACGTCACTTAACTTCCCTATAGCTCAGTTCCCTCATTTGAAAAATGTAGGAATTGGACTAGATGACTTATCATATCCCTTTCTACTATAGATCAATGATACTGCAATTACATCAGTACTTTTTTGCCCACTCTTAAGTGCATTTTTCAAAGAAGAGGAATTCAAGCTCCAGCAGTAGAAAATGTAATATTGAATGAGATGCCCCTACTTGGATCCCCATTGCTAATTGAACTAACTGGCCACAGACATCTTTGTAAATTACCATGATAATAATGTTATTAAAAATAAATAGTCCACTTAATGGGGAAGAACATTATTCTTAAATTTGGGGTAAGACTATACTAAAAATAGATACAATGATAGTATTTATAGGTACTATCACAACCAAATTATCTTTTGTAATTAAAGCTTTTTATTTTCAAAACGTATGCATGAATAATTTTTCAACATTGACCCTTACATAGCCTTGTGTTCTAAATTTTCCCCTTCTTACCCTCATCCTCCCCCCTAGATGGCAAGCAATCTAATATATGTTATACATGTTAAAATATATGTTAAATTCAATATATAAACATATTTATATAATTATCTTGCTGCACAAGAAAAGACAGATAAAAAAGGGAAAAAATGAATAGGAAAACAAAATGCAAGTGAACAACAACAAAAAGAGTGAGAATGTTATATTGTTATCCATACACTCAGTTCCCACAGTCCTCTCTCTGAGTATAAATGGCTCTCTTCATCACAAGATCATTGAAATTGGCCTCAATCATATCATTGTTGGAAAGAGTCATGTGCATTAGAATTGATTATGATATGATATTGTTGTTATAGCAACCAAATTATCAAGGTTAAATTTCATTTTAAGGCAATGTTTATCAGAATCCAGGGCTTATGATTGCAAACAAACAAACAAACAAACAAAAAACAATAGAAACACCACCAATATTGGCACCAGAGATCAGAACTTCTGCTCTCTTCATAAAATATGTCAACTTGTCTTTTCTTTGGTTAGCCTAAATTAGAATTTGCCTATCTGTCTCCATCTCTATATGTATGCATTCAATACATGTATATACTATAAATCTAGTTTAAATATATAATTGCATATATGTATTATGTGTTATATGCATGTTTATATGCATCCATGTGTGTACACACATGGAAGGCTACTGTTAGATCAAAAAAAGGGCAGTAAGCATAATTCATAATAATTATATCCTTATTCTGATAGGTGACTACTCCAGTTTCAAAATATTTTTTTAAAAAATAATTTCCTATGTGTGGCCCTGGGTGAGTTAGTTAACTTTAGTATGCCTCAGTGTTAAAAAAAACAATTCCTATTTACATTCACATAATAATAAGCAAAAATATATTTTTAAGAGATGAGAAAACAACCAAATAAAATGCTTCTCAAATTAAAACTAATTATTACAAATGTCCATCCCCTCTTTAATTTTTGTTAAGCACAAAGATATTTAAGTCTCTTGTCTTGAAAATACAATATGATTTCCAGTCATATGAAAAATGCTCTAAATCACCATTGATTAGAGAAATGCAAATTAAGGCAACTCTTAGATACCACTACACACCTCTCAGATTGGCTAAAATGACAGTAAAAGACAATGATAAATATTGGAGGATATGTGGGAAAACTGGGACACAAATATTTTATTGGTGGTGGTGTAAACTGATCCAATCATTCTGGAGAGCAATATGAAACTATGGCCAAAGGGCTATCAGATTGTGCAAACTCTTTTATCCAACAGTATCTCTACTGAGTCTGTACCCCAAAGAGATCATAATGCATATTTTTCCTAGACATTCTTTTGCATTAGACATATTTGTAATATTTATAATGTGTTACTCTAGAACTTTTTCCAGAATCTGAGATTTTGTGATAGTAGATGCTTAATAAATATTTTAGTAATTAATTTGAAACTTTTAAAATATTAATTTTATTTCTAGAGTATGAAATTGTCAATTACTATCACAAAATCTCAGATTCTGGAAAAAGTTCTAGAGTAACACATTATAAATATTAAAAAATATGTTAATACAAAAGAATGTCTAGGAAAAATATAACAATGACCTGTCACAGCATCAAAACACACATTGCAATGTCATCTTAATTCACATTTCAAAATGAAGTCGCTCACTGTAAAAATATCGGTTCAGGCAAAATCATGGAATCTATTAGAAGAAATTAAAAGGAATCAGCATTCCTTTCCACACCTTCTAATAACAAGACAGAGCAAAAGTTCTAGATAAAAGACTGTAGCATATGCATGAGATATTTAAGGTTATTTTAAATGCAGAAATCTCATTATTTGCATTTCTAACAAGGATTTTTCACACATTATATCTTTCCTTCCTTCCCATACTATATTTTCCACTTATTTTGCAAAGAAAAAACTTGAGGGTTGAAAAGTTACACATTTTACAAAGTCAGATTTATTAACCCACAGAAAAATTTCAGAGTAAGGTATAGATTGCTTTATTCCCTAGATATTATGACTTTTGAATTACTTTATTTAATAGTTTTACAATACATCTTCTCTATAATTAGATATTATAAAAAGAAAGATAAATAAGTTTTTCTATGTAGATGGTTTCTAAGATAATGAATTAATATCATTCATTTCATTGAGATTAGATGTCTTTCAAATAAGGATTTCTAAATTCTTAAGAAATATTTTATTATTTCTATAATCACATTTCTCTTAGACAATGAAGGACAAACAAGTGTACATGGATTGACTGCACAGTATGTAGATTATTTAAGTAAGTAGATTATTCTACTTATATCCTTCCAGTGGGTCAGATCTAAATTGTAATTTATTCTACTTATTCTCTTATTGATCCTAGTCCTATGAAGCCAGTTTTACAAAGGCAAAAAATTTCACTTATTTCTAACCCATATATCAGTACAATCCCAGATTTTGTTCAATAAAACTATCTTTATTTTTGGAAATGTCATGCTAAGCAGATGGCTTATTTTCCAAAAACCTCCTAGTGTTTGAAAGTGAAAATAAAAATGAACACTGATTTGTCAGTGTACTCATTTATGATGACCACTGTTACAGGATAAATGTTTCAATATGCCACTTAGTCTTCAAAAAAAACCAATGAGTTTTCCCACTCCATGGCATTATTTTCAAGACATTTGTATCCTCATCTGTCCATTATAAATTGAGAAAATTTACTACCTTATGCCAAAGCTAATTTTGCCACGCCTCCTTCTAAACATATTTACAATGTTAATTATTCACATATTCTGTATCCTCTACTCCTGATTCCTCAGATCCTATGCTAGCTATGTGAAAATCAACAAAGTTGCAAGCTGGCTTCTATTTACTCAGAACAACTTAGTACATTCCCCCCATTCTCCCAATACACAAATTATCCAGTTTTCTAAATTATCTACACCATGATCCAATGGATGACAGTTTTTTCTCTATGCATGCATGATTATTAATTTTATTAGCCCTTATTCTGGACATGTATTGTGTATATATTATATTCTTTATGAGGCAAAAGATAGTGTTGTATCCACAGAACTGAACAAAAGATGGAGTTAGTTTACCTTTGGACATGGCAGAGTTATTTTAATGAATCTAATAATCTCCCTGAAATGCAAGGCTCTTTTTTTCTTCCAATTTTACTAATCTCATTTTTGATATTCAGAGTTTCTAATTTAGTATTTAACTGGTGTTTTGTGATTTGTTTGCTTTTCTAATAGTTCTTTTTTTCTCTTAAGTTGATGAATTTGTGGATTTTCATGTTCTTTCTTTAATTGATGAGAACATTTAGAGCTATAGATTTCCTCCTTAAAATTGTAGTCACATTCCAAAGTTTTTCATGGCTATCTCATTATTGACATATATTAATTATTCTATAGTGATTCTTTGATAAACCAATTTTAGCATTAAATTATTTTTAGCTTTAATTTTAATGTTTAAATAATTTTACTAATATTTGCTACTAAATTTTCTTTTCTCTTTGGAGGCCCTTTATTAAATATAATTTTATGGCATTTTGTTGGGCAAAGAATATGTCTGATATATAGAGATGGGCTTTTTTTACATATTTTTGTGACTTTTTCATGGTCTAACATATGTGGCCACTTTTTGTAAAAGTGACATGCATAGAAAAGAAAGATTCCCTTTCAATAATCACTATAGACCCACCATATGTAACTTTTCTAAAATTCTACTAAGGTATTTAATTTGCTTTTTCTTTATCTATTTGTTATGTTTGTCTAGGTGGGTATACCATGGTCTTCCCCTATGAAAGTTTTACTCTCTACTACTGTCTTTAATTTGAATAAATTGGCCTTTAAATACTTTAATACTATATCATAGTATATTCATTTTGTGTGTGCATGTGTATGTATATACACATATATGTATATTTACATATATATTCTAAATATTGGTACCAATTAATTATTATATTTCTAAGCATAGTTTCTTTATTTTTATATTGTAACCATGTCTTTACTATCATATTCTCTATCATCATGACTGATACCCCTGATTTTTTTAGTATTCCTAAAGCAGAAAGGATACTACTACAGCTTCTGAATCTTTGTTTCATGAGTGTTGCTTGTGAACAATGGATTGTGGAATTTTGTTTTCTAATACATTTGGATTTCATCTGTTTTGTGAATGAGTTCATAATTATAAATGTTAATTAGGTATTTTCCTCCAACTATCTTCTTACACTTTTCTTCTCTTATATATTCTGATTAGACATAGAATGCTGGAAACTACGTTTTGCATAGTTTGGGTGGGTGTTTGGCTGACATCTCCAAAGGTGGTTCATAGATAGACTTGATGTTTTATAGATAGACTCATTGAGCACACACTGGAGTCTGGGCATAAGTTGACTTTCTTTTTGTGGCTTAGGTACATTTTACCAGAGTGTTGATATATATGTTTCCTATTGTAACTTGAATGCTGGCTTCCTAAGCTCAATACTTGGAGTTGATATGATCCTGTATCCCTCTGTGACTTCAGACTACTTGTGTGTTAATGCCTTCCATCTATTCTAGCTTATCTCTGCTCAAAAGCACTGCACATTACTGGAAGTCTAAGGCAGTCCTACAAGTGATAATGGAGATTTAAGTCAATTCTCTCTGCTTTTATCCTCTTCTGTTGTATTGTAAAGTATCTAAGGGCATTTTAGAAGAATCCAGGCTCCTCAAAGTTCTTATAGATTGCCACTTTAACTGGAAGATCCACATTTTTAGCAGCAATATTCTACTGTTGCTCCTATAAGATTGCAAGTTATAAAAACTAGTCTCTAAAATTTTTATTTGAGGAGAAATCACATTTAGCCCAAAGTAGAGACACAAGGGTATGTATGTTATTTACATATCACAAGAAAGTAAGTTAAAAAGGGAGCATACATCACTATAGAAATCCATGACTGAAAAAGATGGGCTAAAGATAGAGTTTGGTAAAGTATCTATGTGATATTCTGATGATATCAAGATAACAGAGAGAAATTCTCTGGACTGTTTGTGGCAAACTTCTAAGAGAAAATGGATGAGTGTTACATAGGATAGGCAGGCAAGGATCAATTCTAATTTACGTTATTGGCGGCACTACACTATCAATAAGACTGCACATTTTTTGGAATTATTCATCAGGCACTATGGAAGTTGACATAGAACAGTGACATAATTAAAGAATACTATGAGAGGCAGTTATATCTGTGTCTGAAAAATCTTGTGAAAAAAAAAAAAAAAACTCAGTTCACCCTCACCTTCTTTCCCTTTCCCTTCACATTACCTTCAGCTTTTATCTTAGTATCATTTTGGTCACATCATTTATCAACCTTATAAAGGATATTAAAGCATTTCTGGTTACTCTGACAATTCTTTCTTCAACCACTGTCCATAACAGTAAGAGTCTTACCTATGCACACTCAGGAACAGTTCATTATATTATACTGGCTGACAAAAACTCATTTGCTTTTATTTAGCTACTTTGGGATCTGGAAAGTTATATTCCCATGGTTGGTTCAAAAGAAGTAAATATGGTTTTTGTTCTGAGGACAGAAATTACTCTGCAAATGAGTCAAGAAAACAGAAATAGAGAATTCTAGAGAGCAATTTCAAATTATGAAAATAAATTGGCTTTATTTATTTTTTTAAAATGTCTAACCCTAAACTATATATTCCACAGTTGGGCATATAAGTCAAGGAGTCAAAAAGGCTCCAAATATTCATAGGAGCATTTTTTTAGTAATAAAGAGTAAAATACAAAATTAATGGTGATGGATTGGAAAATAGCTAAAAAAAAGAGTTATATAAATGTAATTGGATATGATTATGCTATTCGAAACTACAGATGATGAGGAAAGAACAAATATGATTGGAAAGAGTAATAATAAGAGATGCAGAATAAAATCGAGCTAGGAAACAGTGTATACAATGACAATAATATATAAATAAATGTTATAAAAATAAGTAAAAAAAAACCCCAAAAATTAATGTTTTAAAATTCTAAAAACACCCCCCCCAACCAACTCCCATGTCCTCACTAATGATAGTTGAAGATATCTCTTCCCACTCATGTGAAAATGTTGGGCAGGAACCCACAGATACGAAACATTGATTGTTTTTGATGGATTGATTGACTTTATTAATTTTTTAATCCCTTCTTTTATTTTCCCTTTTTACATTTTTGCTGTTGTTATAAAAATAGTTCTCTGGGAAAGAAAAACAAATGCTATATAGGAAATATAGGTGGCATCAAAATAAATAAATAAATAAAAATCTTCTCTAAGATGTCAATCTTCTTACTAAAATACAGTACCAATAAATGAACTTCATAGAACATCCATTGCCAAAATTATGTTTTTTTAATCTATTGCCAAAATTTTATTATTTTTACCTTCATATCTCTCAAATATGTTCTCTTCTCTCCAATCATGCAACTGCCACCATATATTAACTCCTCATTATCTCTCATGTAGACTATTACAATTGCCTCAAGTTTTTCCTCACTCCAATCCATGTTGCATTTGTCATTTTCCTTAACTTAAAACTAAGTTTTCCCCCCCCTTCCCATGTACGCTCCTTGGGGAAGAATTCACTTGTTTGATAAGAATTGCTAAAAAAAAAAAAAAACTAGAAAAGAGCCTGATTTAAAAAAAAATTGACTTAGAAAACTATACTTCAAAGTAAATTCAAAATGATTCATAACCTGAATATTAAAACTCAAACAACATACTATTAAAAGCAGATAAAATGCTTTTTAAACTATGGTTAGTAAATATGTTAACTAAACAAAGGATAAAAGGAGTACAAAAGATAAATTGTTATGATTACATGAAATTGAAAAGCTTTAATACAAGCAAAATAAAGGCAATTGGAATGAGAAAGATAACTATCAAACAGGAAACTAAAATCATTCAATTAAATTTCTTTAAACAGGATGTATAAATAATCAATGGAAATATTTGAGAGAAAAAACATCTCCCAATAGATAAGTGGCTAAAGAATATATGAACGACGTTCTCAAAAGGAAAATTGCAAGCTATGACAATATATGAAAGCACTACATCTTTTTTTAAAGAAAAATGCAAATACTCTTATAATCAGAAATCTGGTAAAAATGTCAAAAGATGGGAATAAACAATTATGGAAAGGATTTAGAAAGATCAGTCATTATTGGCGGTACTATAAATTAGTATGTCATTGTAGGAAAATTTGGAATAAAAAAAATAAAGTAACTAAAATCACCATATCCTTCTGCTCAAAGATCCCACTACTGGACATTTGTAGTAAGTACAAAAGTGTTAAAAGAGAAAGTGCTCCAAATACCTCAAAATATTTTTTCAAGAAAGACTTGTTAGTTAAAATAACTTGAAAAAACCAGATGCTTATCACTTAGGAGATGGGCAAAAACTGTAGCACATAAATATACTTAAATATTGTGTGGTAAATTATTAATATACTTCATATAAAATATGGAAATTTTATAGGAATTTATAAAAATAATTAACTTATAATTTTTTTTAAAATCCACTGTACACAAGGACTACAAATATATAAATGGAAAGAACAGTTACTGTATTGCAATATTATAAAAAATCAAACATAACTCCACAGAAGCCATATGGTTTCTCATCTTCATCTTCACAGGTGACATTCAAGGATATTTAATGTTTAAGATTTTTTCTATAAGTTGACTGATAATGCTAATTTTTTCTCTTCCTCATCTCTTTTTGGCTTAAAAATTATTCTTTAGGTTAAGTGGGTGAGGTGCTAGAGAGATAAAGGGGAAAATAATGAAATATAAAAACAAAAATAAATCAATAAATTAAAAAAAAGAATGTTAGATAACTGATTTTTAAGTCTTTTTTTGAATCTCTAACCTTTAACACAGGCCTGGCATATGGTAAGCATTTAATAAATATTTGTTTACTGTATGTTGTAGAATTAGATACCACCTCTTCCACTTATTGTCTGTATATCCTTGGCCGAGACACTTGAGATATTTGGGCCCTACTTTTCCTCTCCTATAAAATGAGGAGATTATACTTAATGACCATATAGGAACTCCCTCAACTTTAAATCTATTATTCTCAGTTTTTTCATTTGTAAAATGAAAATATTGAATTCAGATTATCTCTAATGCCTCTACTGAGTTCTAAATTATTTGATGCTTCCATCTTTTTTTTCCCTCTTTATAAATAACATATTATAAGTTGTGACTCAATAGGAATAGCTTTTAAGACTTAGTGCTAAGAGCAAAGGCTAATATATATGAAATGAGAAACAAGTTCCTTCACCTGCTTCTTTATACCTGAATAAATATTTTGCAAATACTCCATTTAATTGATGAGATAAGAAAATAAGGAGCTACTTGAATTATTAGTTATTTTACACTCAGACACTCATAAAAAGAAAGCCAAACTTTTTGCCCTCATATGAACATTATGATAATTAAAGCTCAAGTGATCTTGCTCCCTATATACTATGAACTAATACTTAAACTCTTCATATGCTCTCAATTATGTTAATAAATCCATAAACATTTTCAAGTACTCATTATATTATTTCAATATTTATTTCATAGAGTTTTAGGATGAGAAAAGATTTGTGATATTAAATCCAACCCCTCCACACATACATGTAATAACCAAGTCCATAAGGAATGATGACTTGTCCATGGTCATAGGGCTGCATATTGAAAAAAATAACTCTTATAGATTTCCTGAATCCCATTCAAGTATTCAAGCTTCATGTGGGGAAAAAATTGTATTCAGAGAGCTGCTACAATGTCTTTTTTTTTTTTTTTTTTTTTTTTTAGTTTTAAATTCTTTTCTGGAGATTGTACTTTTCATGACAACAAACAAATACACAAAATGCTTAAATCAAAATATATAATTTCTGACATTTTATAATTGAAGGGTTTTTTTTGGCTTTTTCTAAACTAAAAAAAATAATGGATACAAGATTTCTTGTGTTTAACAGCTTCACTTTAAAAAAATTAAAAATTAAAATAAAGTAAAAATAATTAATAAATTATATAATTATTTTTAGAATCATCTATACTTTTTAATTTAATATAGCTATCATTATGATATCACAGATAAACCACATGATGAGATGTACTTTTATATACATAAAAAGTGAACTTAGGTAACAAAAGTTGCTAAAAAAAAAAAAAAAGAAAGAAAAAAGAAAAAGTCACCTTTCAATTAACATATCAATCTCAATAGAGCTAAGTCTTTTGTGCCGCAAGTGTTGCTTTTCTTATTACTTTGATCACCTTTTGGGACCCAAAAGGTAACAAGAACCTACCTCTACAGGACTTTAGAGAGTATTACACCTACTTTTTCTATGAAAGAAAACATCTTTTGAATTAGAGACTTATTAGCAAAGTAGAAAATGGAAGTTGGAAAAAAACAAGAGATGGTTACATTACAAGTCAGAATCTAAAAACCATATACTTACTCAAAATATTAATAAAAGGAGAAGAAGACATCAAACAAAACCTCGGATGTATAGGAATTGCAATTACATCCATTCATATCCGATCTCAATTTTTTTTTGTTTGTATTTAAAGGTAAGAGAAAATTGCATAAATAAATACTTTATTCAAGGTTAATGCATTGAAATATGCTAATGGGCTGATAGGTGTTCATAAACTAATTTCATTAGTATTAGGCCCTGTGGAATGGAAGCTTCTTGGAGCTAGTGAAATGCCATCATCCTCCAAACCTGGGTTACTTCATGTCTCCATCCGAGCCAATAGGAATTGACAAGGAAATCTAAGCCCAGGATGCTTGCTCCTAAAACTGATTGCCTTACAAAATGTGCCATGGAGGGCCTAGATGATATTCTGGATAACAGCCTCAAGAAGCAAAAAGATCTGAAGAGGTTTGAAAAGTATGTTAACTAGACCAAGTTTAACAAGATAAATGGGAAGATGAAGTAGAAGATGAAGGAAAAAAAATTAAACAATACTTGAGGGAAAAAATCTTATTGGCTTTACTGAATTACAAGCTCAATAAGCTAAAAATAAATATGGTAGTTTCTCTAAGCAACCTCTCCTACCTCTCTCCCCCCAAAAATGGTCAGTATAATCTGTAGTATTAAGAGAAACATTATCCAGAATAAAGAAATTGATAGTTGCACCATACTTTGTCCTCTTAAGACCATATATCTGACATGAGGTATCAATTCTTGATGCCATGTTTTACAAAACAAAACAAAACCAAAAAAACATGATAAGCTGAAGGGCATAAAGAGGAGGATGACTTGAGTGGTAGACTAGAGAACATGGCACCATGACAAATGAGGATCAATTGAAATAATGGGAGATGCTGAGCCTGAAGCAGAGAAATTTCGGGAGATCTGGGATTTTCTTTAAGTATTTTATGGGCTGTCATAGCGAAACAGAATGAAGCTACTTATGCTCATCTTCAGAGAGCATAATTAAGAACACAGAGAGACAGACTGATGTTCTATGAAGAAAAACTTTCTAAAAGTTAGAACTCTTCAAAAGTGGAATGTGCTGCCTAGAAAGGTAATGATTCCTGATCAGAAATTCCCTCAAGTTTTTTGAATAAAGGGTGTACAGCTATTCTCTCATGAAGAATTCTGTATAGGAGATTCCTCTTCATGTGCAAGTTGGATAAACATTGAGGCTCTTTCTGATGCTGAATTTCACAGGTAGGTGGTAAAATTGATCAAGCACTAGACCTAAAGTCAGGAAACCCTGGTTTCAAATCCTGCCTCAGATACTTACTAGCTATAGCTATGGGGTCAAGTCATTTAATATCTCCATGCCTTAGTTTCCTCAGCTATAAAATTAGGATAATAATAACACCTGCCTTCTAACATTATTTTGATGATAAAATGAAATTCAAAAAGTACTTAAATTTTCCAGTGTTATGTAAATGTCAGTTATTCTGAAAATAAGATGGATTCCATCCACTGTTGTCCAGTTCCTCTATCCCTTGTCTGACCTATTAAAGGATAATATTACTTGCCTTTGGGATTAAACAAACTTGGTAGGGGAAATCACTTAAGAGAAAGGCTAAATTTACAGATGACATAAATATAATTACAAAATACAAGGAAATAAAAATACATCCCACCAAAAAGTATTCCAATTTAATCAATCAGTATATAATCTAAGCATTTCTGAAAATCTTGATCAATAGGATTTTCCAGTTGTTAGGAAATCCTCTATTTGATAATAGAGATACAACATCAGTAGCAGTGTGAGAGAAAATTCCAAAAGACTTAGTAAGATTCCTTCCACCAACAAGGATGCCAAAAGGAAAAGGTAAGAGGAGGACCATGAGTATCATTATAGGCAAGCAGTACACATCTATAGATATAACTAAAAAGCACAAGTGAAAAAGTGGGCAGGAAAAATGATAAAATCTATCCTTAGGATATATGAAGTATAAATCATTTTCAAACAGATTTACATGGAAACAAAGGGCCAGAGGGAATAAAAGAAACCAAAACTCTCAGGAGACTTTGTAAAACACTGCCTAAAAGTATTCTAATTTACCAATCAGGACGAATTATATTTGGATGGGATAACTACTGGATAAAAATGTTATTACACATTCCTGACCCATTCTGATGATCTATTTTCCAAAGAAAAGGAAAATCCATACATATATTCTGATAGCCATATTTGTTTTTAAAATTATCCCCAAATTTTAAACTTGAGAAATGAAAGAGAAAATAAATTAACAAATTATTCAATGATATATCTGTAATTGGAAAAATCTATACAACACACTGGATACAGCACCAGACCTAAAGTCAGAAAGAATTATCTTCCTGAGTTCAAATCTGGCTTCAGTCCTTTGCTAGCTCTGTGACTCTGGGCAAGTGACTTAACCCTGTTTGCTTCAATTGCCAATCTGTAAAATGAGCTGGAGACAGAGATACCAAACCTTTCCAAGGTCTTTGCTGTACAGGGTCACAAAGAGTTACACATGACTGAAATTACTGAACAATGACATCTAGAATCACTATGAAATTCAGAGTGCTTTTCTTTCTTCCAGACTCTGCCATTACCCTAAATTTGGTACAAAGAAATAATATATGTATATATACATGCATACATATATATATATATAAAATCTAGTTTTAAATAATGTTGCTTATCATCTGAAGACATTACTTTGGAGTTTCACAGAACAGCCTTTAATACACTGAATCAACAACTGATCTTGTTTAAAATTCTCTTCTCATTAATAGCAAGGAAAACTAATGAACTTATTAAATATAAAAAAGTAGGGAAAACTGACCTCCTGGCTTCATTCCAAGTAACTGATCATAGATATATCTTTATTTAGTCCTTCATACAGAATTTCAGATAATTATTTCTCAGAGAGAAAATTGAAGTTTGCTGTATGATGAGATGTGATTGGTATCCTTGATCTAACAGTTTGGCTATCTACTTTTTCCTTTGACAACTTTTGGACAAGAAAGTAAATAGAAAAGGAGGAGAATAATTAGACCGTATATGCATGTCTCTGTGTATGTATATATGTGCATGTGTGTATGTATGTATGAATATATATGGCACTATTCTTCACCCAGTAAGTAACACAGTGTTACACAGAAACAGCAGTGGTAAGAATAAAAGCACTGCCCAAAAGCTTAGTTCTACTATGAGCTAATTTATAGAAGGAAACACTTCTACAGAAATAGATAAAAAAAATGCTTTTCTCCCTAAACCACTTGGCATGTAAATTACAATTACTAACATTAAAAAAAAAAACATAATGTTATTGGCACTATGACAAATATAAGGCATGTTCCTTTGTGACAGAAAAGAGCAGTATGGCATGCAGACTCAGACTATATTTGGGCTCAAAGAGGCAGTAATTGGCATCTTCACATATGATGCTCATGTGCACTCACCCTTCCAAGGTCTCTTTCCCTTTCTTCTACATTGGGTTTTCCCTTTTGTAGAAGGCTCTCTACCCCCTTGATATCTTCTCCAACAGAAGCATTGTCCAGTGGGTAAAAGTTTCTCCTGGCCCTTCTCAACCTTTTCTCCTCTTTCCAGGGGTCATCAGGAGGGAGATAAGAATCATGGGGGGAAGGGAGTTACCTGGGGAGGTGGTTAATGATAGAAATTCAATAATGATTGTTTTCTTTGTTTCAAATTTTTCCTCTAGAGAAACTAGTTGATATATGACATTAAATAGAGGTCTAGAGAATAAGGAGGCGAAAATGAAATTCTCAATTGAAAACAAAATATTTTTGAGAGTGAGTCTGTGCAACAAGCTCTAGTCTTCCTCTTTTTATCTCACCTGAAAATTTGGCTCCACTTATTATCAAAAACATTAAATCTCCCACATATGGGCATCTTTGTCAACTAGTAGCAAAAATCTGGCCCAAATATACCAGACCTATCCAGACCTTCATTTTGATGGAAGAGAAAAGCTTACTATGAAAAATCATGTGGCATTTTGGGGAAACATGTCAAAAATTCTGTCTATATCAGTTTCTAATGAGAAGCATGGGTTTCTCTTTCTGACACATTTTATTCCCAAAACATGTAATAATTTTCTCTCCCTATCGATGACTCATATCTAGATTATATAGCCTAACTGTTCTTAAAATATAGTCAAGATATTTTGATAACTGTATGTTAATATAATTGGTTTCCTTTGCAATCCTACATATTTTATCATATGTATTTAGCAAAAATTCCATTCTGGAAATGGGTCCATAGGTTTTATCAGACTGTGAAAGTGTTTCATACTATAAAAAAAGATTGAGAGTTCCTGATGTATTCCAACCCTTTCCTTTTTCAATTGAAGAAACTCGAGTTTTTTAGTTAAGTCACTTGCCCTAGGTTCCTATATAAGGAACAGAGCTAGTATTTGAAACTCCAAATAAAAGACCCTTTCCACTGTGTCCCTCTTCCTCTCTATGACCTCTTCTCTAAGATTAAGTGTTCCATTACAAAATTAGAATATAACCATGTTACTAGCTTATCATAAATGATTTAAGTAGAGCAAATGAAAGAAGGTATGAATAAATGAATGAATGAATACAGAATTAATTAAGGATGAGTGCAAAGCACTAGGAATGCACATAAAAAAAATCAAAAACAGTCTTTGCTCTCAAGGAGCTTCCATTTTAGCAGAGTAGTAAAATTATTTCAGTTAAAAGTCAGAAGGAAGTTCCATAGTCTTTAGGATGTAATGAAAAATAAATGTTTAAAAATCATTTTCATAAACTAGATAAGAAAACTCATTCATTAGGAATGAAAGGAGGTAGCAGGAAAAAGGGAAGAAGAGGTTAGTTTTATTCTCTGAAAAAGCACTGCAGACATTTATTAATTTCCCATATAGGTTTCATATAGGTGGTACATCACCACCAATGCTTGGTGATATACCAAGAAAAAATACACAATTTAAGGAATATTTAAAACAACTGGCATTTGGAAACTACAATTTCAATATCAGAAAATAAGAAGGTATGAAAAATAGAGGAAAAAAGAACATAAACACAGTAAAGATTTAGATCATAGAAAGATGACTGATTTTATGTAGTTCTGAGGAACCCATTGAAAGGATTTTTATAGATAAATATGGGTATGTGGCTTAAAAAATGTGTTATTACCTGCAAAGCCATCAGGAACCTCAAGAATAGCAAACATGGTTTATTATGTTAGATTCACAAAGAAAGAGGACAAACTAGCAACAAACATGTTATTATTTTTCATAAGGCATGTGTTATACATCCATTTCTAGAATATTACATGCAGTACTGGTTGCCATACCACAGATATGCTAATTGGATCATAACATGCAACATAAAGTAGAGGAAATCATCTTAAAATTGATGAAAACTTAAGGTGACTGTACTTATTTATGGAAATGATAGAGGATGAGTATCCTGACTGGAAAAAAAAAAGTTCCCAAACCCCAATACAACACCCTCTTTTCATATTGTTAAGTATGTCAAAGCAGGAGGGAGAGGTTAAGGTGAAGGGAAGGGGGCAATAATATAAATGTTAAAAAACTGGAGGTTAATAGAGAACTTAAGCAAAACTATTTCCTGAAAAGGGTACGAAACATATGGAACATATTACCAGGAAGGAAACCAAAGCAGTGAGGATAAATGAGTTCAAGAAACACCTAGATTTTTTTTTTTTTTTTTTAGAAAATGATGGTATTGTATAGGATGGTAAAAAAATTCAGTTAGGGTATACTAGGAAACATGTCAGAAACTTCTTCCTATCTTTGCTTCCCTTTGCTGATTCATATATTGTTTAATATGATCAAATTTTATTACAGATTTTGGCTTCATGCCAAAAGGATAGGGCATTATTCTTTAAGTGGTAACCTTATAAAATAATAAACTTCAATTAAAAAAATAAATACTTTTTAATGATTTGCCAAATAAAAATCCTAAAAATATCCCACATTAGTAGTAAAATACATTTTAAACTTCCCCAATGCAATGCAATAGAAAGTGTGCAGGGTTTGGAAACAAAAGACACAGGCTCAACATTATTCTCAGACACTACTTCTATGACCTTAGGCAAATAATTTCTCCTCTTTAAACCTGTTTTCTCATCTGTACACCAAAGGGATTGAATTAGAGTAATTCAAAAATCCCTTCCAACTCTAAATTTAGAGCCCTTTCAAGATTCAGTGCTTCCATTAATTTTCTCACAACTGAAAATGTTGATTGAACTTGACCCATTGCTAGCTTTGATCTTCCACTCTTCATTCTGATCACACATCAGTGTACTTCCTGATAATTTGGGGAACCCACTCAGAATAGTATCAAATTTGTGAATCAATAGAAAATAAATAGCTAAGCCAATTTTTATTATGCAGATAATATAGAATTTTACTATTTCATATTATTTGGTATGGTATGGCAAACATGAATATTTGGGGGGGGGGTGAATTGATGTAGATTGAAATAAGCCAATCCATAAACAAATATATCCCTTTAAAACAAACTACAGCAATATCATAAATGAAAAGAATAAAAAGATGAAGAAAAATGTCAAAATAATAAACAACACTGAACATTATGTCATTAAAATAATCAAGACTAGCAGAGAGTTGAGAGAATATCTTTGCTACAGGTGTAAAAATAGTTCAAACACAACCAATTCCAAATAAAGTAAAATTTTTTTTGGCTAAATCAATTGGGGTTAAGTGAGTTGCCTAGGGTCACAGCCAGGAAGTGTTAAGTATCTGAGACCAGATTTGAACTCAGGTCTTCCTGACTTCAGGGCTGGTGCTCTATCCACTGCACCACTTAGCTGCCCTCGGTTAATGTCTTAACTAGTTTTTTAGAATTTTTTTTTCCTTTTGAAAAAATATTGATTAAAAGGAATGGCTGGATAGTTAAGGAAATGGGAAAGAGTATATTAAGAAATGGGGAAAAAAACTTATCTATTTCTTTAAAAGAAAGGCCCCCTAATTACCAAAATGTTTATGATATTTTTGTTATATATTCGCATCCTACACTTTTTGTAGATAGAACTAGAAAAAATTGATGGATGTCCATCATTTGGGGAAAGGTAAACCTATTGCAAAACTAATGCATATTGTGAATATGATCAAAATTATAAAAAAAAAATAAAATCGTAATATCATGTTTTAACTGAAATTATTTTGAACCAGGAAAATGATATACTTAAGTATCATAAAACAGAAAGAATCATGGATAATAAAAAACTGTATGTTCTACTTATACATCTTAGGATAATATATTTACAGCTAGAGGAGACCTTAGATACTAACAAGTCCAACCCCTCTCATTATAGAGATGGTAAGAGAGATTAAGTTATTTCCCCAAGATCACATAAGCAATAAGTTTCAGAGGCTAAATTTAAAACAAAGTCCTGTGATGCTGGAGTCAGTGCTTTTTCCACTTAGCCATGTTGCACTGAGTCATCTTTAATGAGGATTTTATTGGGAAAAGGAAAGCATCTGCAAACAATATCCCACAGAAGACCATATCTTTACTATCCTGCAATTGACTGAAGGATATAGAAAATTTAATATCATAGTAATCTTATTCCATGTTCATCATAAATAAGCATTTGACTCCCCTGAGCAAAATACAACTTTAAAAATTATCTTCCAAAAAGATGACCCCCCCATCTATCAATCAAAATCATTCAAGATTCTTTGATACATAAATATGATCTTGTTGATAACCTTCTGATCGTAAATATTAGAAGAGGAATAAAATGGGGAGGGCATCTGTTTGCCAAAGGTGCTTGCCAGTGTCAAATAGGAGATCTAATGCTTAGTCCAAGTTGAATAGGTATTTCCTGTGGAGGGATTCCCTCCAGATGCTCCTTTGCAGATGACATCTTTCTTGCATCAAGTCATATGTGGCACACTGCAGAATCTCCTTAGAAAAGTCCTTAGCTGCAACAATTAGATCTCATTGTTCACTCAGTAAAAAAAAAGTAGATTAAGGATACCAAAATTTTCAAGTTATGAGATGCAGTTAGCTGAACAACCTACAGACTTTTAAGAAACAATTAAAAATTACAATGAGATGGGCTTAAGTTTGAAAATGAAGAGGAAGGCAGGCTAGATGATCTTTTGAAAATTACAAAGCCGTTTAATGACCCAAAATTTCTCAAGGAAACAAAGATGCCTATCTTAAGTTTTCTTAAAATTTATTTTAGTAGTATACTTTCTATTTTATTTATTTTTATTTTCTCAAATAAATGTAAACATTTTAAAATATTCCTTTTTAAAAACTTTGAGTTTCAAATGTTCTCCTTCCCTATCCATGCTTTAAGGAGGTAAACAATGTGATATAGATTATTCATGTTTAATCATGCAAAGTATATTTCCATGTTAGCATTGTTGTAAAGGAAAACAGACCAACACAACAATGTATAGTTCAATTTGAATTCAAACCTCCATTAGTTTCTTCTTTATAGGGAGATAGCATTTTTTTTATCATAAGTCTTTCAGAATTTTCTTGGATAATTGTATTGCTGTGAACATCTAAGTCACTCACAGCTGATCATTGTACAATGTTGATATATTGCTGTGTACAATGTTCTCCTGCTTCTGCTCACTTCATTTTGCATCAGTTAACATTAAGTCTTTCTTCAGGTTTTTCTGAAAGCATCTGACCCATTATGTCTTATAGCATAATAGTCTTCCATCACAATCTTATACAATCATACATTTAGCCATTCCAAAATTGATGGATATCCCCTTAATTTTCAAAATTCTGTCAGCACAAAAAGAATTGTTATAAATATTTTATACATTTAAATATTTTTCTTTATTCTAAGATTTGTTTGGCATACATACCTAGTAGTGATCTTACTGGGTCAAAGCATGTGTTCACAATGTTATAGCTTTTTGGGCATAATTCAAAATTGTTTTTGAGAATGTTTGGATTAATTCATGATTCTACCAACAATGCATCAATGTCTCAATTTTTCCACAAAATCTCCAACATTTATCACTTTTCTTTTCTGTCATTTTGGCCAACCTGATAAGTGTGAGGTAGTAACTGGGAGTTTTTTTTTTTTTAATTTTGATTTCTACAATGAGTTCCACTGATTACTACTCCTTAAAACATTTTAACTATTGATAACTGTGATTTTTTTTCTGAAAACTGCTTGTTTATATCCTTTGTAATTTTTCAATTGAGGAATGATTCATAGTCTTATAAATTTGATTCAATTCTCTCTATATATAAGAAATGAGGCCTTTATCAGAGAGGCTTGCTGTAATTTTTTTTCTCTCCAATTTCTTGCTTTCCTTCTCACCTTGGCTGCACTGGTTTTGTTTATACAAAACCTTTTAAATTTAATATATTCAAAATTATCCATTTTATGTTGTCCTGTAATGTTCTTTATCTATTGTTCGATCATTTGATCTTATCTTGTTATCTGGTGTGAAATGTCAATCTATATCTCATTTCTGTCAAATTGCATTTCAGTTTTAGTGTTCCCAGCAATTTTTGTCAAATAGAAAGTTTTTGTCCCAAAAGCTTAGATCTTTTAAAAATTATTTATTTAAAACAAATAGAAAAAAAGAGAAATAAGAGAGGATGCAAAATATGAGACAATAAATTTCCATTTCAAGAAAATCTATGCAATAAATACTACATAGTGCATTCACAGCTGTCTACCTTTTTGTTACTTCCTTGTAGGTTTTCTTTTGCTTTCTGTTGTACACTTTATACTTTATCCTTTTTTTTCTCTTTCCACCCCACCAACTCATCTAAGAAGGCTCCAAATAAATGCAATGATTGCCACCCTTATTTTTTTCTAAATTCTATTCCTCATCATTACCATTATGTTTGTATCTCTTATATCCTATCCCTGTTGACTCCTGTTTTACTTCTACCTGCTTCTTTGCTTTGCTATTACTTAACCTACCTTTTCTTATCCTCTGTCCCACCTTGTTCTTCTCTTTTTATCCCATTCTTATTAATCTACATACCTTCTTCTATTCCTTTTAATCTATATACTCTCTATTTCTTTTTCTTATTTCTTAATTTCTTTTCTTTACTTAATTTAATTCATTCTAGAAATATATGTACTGTTTTCTCTTTAACCCATTCCCAATGTAAGTAGGATTCTAGAACTATTGGTCTTCCTCTCCCATCCAATCATCTCTGTCAGTTCTTGCTCTCACACTTTATTTATATATAATTACTCTTGTTACCTTTTCCTACAAGGGTTTATTTTTTTAGAATCATATCACATTCAGCTCTTCTCCAGTCTTTCTTTCAAATTATCCATTTACTAATGACAATCTTAGATATGTGGTTTATGTTTCCACGTATAAAACATAAACAGTTTGTCCTTATTTGAGTCCCTAGAAATTAGCATTTGATGTTTACCTTATATTTATTTCTCTTGGATCTTCTATATCAAATTTTCTATTAAGTTTATATTTTTTGTGGGAAAACTGGGATACTGATGCATTGTTAGTGGAGTTGTGAAAGAATCCAACCATTCTGGAGAGCAATATGGAATTATACCCCAAAAGTTATCAAACTGTGCATACCCTTTGATCCAGCAGTGCTACTCCTGGGCTTATATCCCAAGGAAATATTAAAGAAGGGAAAGGGACCTGTATGTGCCAAAGTGTTTGTGGCAGCCCTTTTTGTAGTGGCTAGAAAATGGAAAATGAATGGATGCCCATCAATTGGAGAATGATTGGGTAGATTATGGTATATGAATGTAATGGAATATTATTGTTCTTTAAGAAATGACCAGCAGGATGAGGAGCTTGGAGAGACTTATATCAACTGATGCTGAGTGAAATGAGCAGAACTAGAAGATCATTATACATTTCAACAACAATACTGTATGAGGATGAATTCTGATAAAAGTGGATATTTTCAACAAAGAGAAGATCTAATCCAGTTCCAATTGATCAATGATGGACAGAATCAACTATACCCAGAGAAGGAACACTGGGAAATAAGTGTAAACTGTTTGCATTTTATGTTTTCTTCCCAGGTTATTTTTATCTTCCGAATCCAATTCTTCCTTTGCAACAACAACAACAAAATTCAGTTCTGCACATATATATTATATCTAGAATATACTATAACATATTTAATATGTATGGGAATGCCTTCCAACTAGGGGAGGGGGTGGAGGGAAGGAGGGGAAAATTCAGAACAGAAGGGAGTACAAGGGATAATGTTGTAAAAAAATTACCTATGCATATGTACTGTCAAAAATATTATAATTATAAAATTAATAAAAAAATTTTTAAAAAAAGTTTACATTTTTCACAACAAAATCCTGAAAGGCTGGCTGTTAATTGAATGTCCATTTTTTTTTCACACAGGGTTGTGAAGGTCCGAGCTAGTTCCTCTGAAGGGCTCAGAATAAGTCCTGGCCCCACTTTGGGCACCAAAATGTAAAGTTCTGCAGTCTCTCAGTTATAATCCTTCTCTGGGAGGAGGTTTCTTTTCCGTAAAAACTTTTCCTCTGTGAGCAGGTTTCTTGGGAAGCTTCTAGAGCTTCCAGCCACACTCTCTCCTGCCAAATTGCTGTCCCAAATCTGTCCCAGACTCGACTAACTTCTTGCCCTACTGCCCTCCTCTTTTATCCTAGCAGAGAATGGGCTACTGAGAACCCAGGGGCCTGTGGGAAACACTTCAACCAATGAACTTGCTCCCTCTAAAGGTGCAAACTCCTTTAAGCATGTAAACTCTACCTCAGAAGTCTAAAGGTGTAAACTCCCTTCAAAGGCCTGAACCAAAGGTGTGAATTCTGAGCCTGAGAATTGTTTAGGCAACATGAATTATCACCTTGTAATCCTAACACAAGGTCATGTTTCACTTTGCTGGATATGATATTTCTGGCTGCAACTGTAACTTTTTTGCTCTTTGATATATAGTTTCCCGAGACCTGCAGTCTTTTAATGAAGCCACTACTTGATCTTGTGTGATTTTAATTGTGGCTCCCCTGTATTTGAATTGTTTTTTTTTCTTATTTCTTGTAATATTTTTTCCTTTATTCTGGGGGTTTCTGAATTTGGCTATGATGTTTCTATAGATTTTTCTTGTAGAATCTCTTTCAGATAGTGTTTGGTGGATTCCATTTTTACTTTCACCTCTTGTTCTAAAACATCATGATAATTTTCTTTAATCATTTCTTGTATTATTTTATCAAAATTCTCTTTGGGATACTACTGTTCAGAAAATCCAATTATTCTTTTTTATTATAGCTTTTTATTTACAAGATATATGCAGGGAAAATTTTACAGCATTGTGTAGCGAGCTGTCGTCTCCAGAAGCTGCTGGATCGCTCTCTGGGAAGAGATCTGCTCTGTCTACTCAAATCTCTCAGACAGATTCTTCTTCCTGTAATGAACCGTTGTCTCCAGGCAGTTGCTGTTAACTCTTGTCCAAAGAAGTGACTTCCCTTCCTGCAGAGAGCCCCGTCAAGCCTGATGCAATGCAGAGTCTTTCTCTTGAATCCTGGCTCTGAATCTCCTCCAGCTCTTATCCTTCTCCAGGCCAATCTGCCCTCTGCGCCCAGTGCTGTCTCTTTTTATCCTCCCAGAGAATGGGCGTGGGATAATGCAAGGGCTTCTGGGAAGAACCACCCCAGCCAATGAGCTTGCCCCCTCTATCAAGTCAACCTGAGTTCTCACCTTGTAATTGTCCAGAAAACCTGAGTTCTCACCTTGTCACTGTCCAGACAACCTCAGTTCTCACTTAGTAATCCTAACATCTCCCCCTTTCTTTTGATTTAGAACATAGGACAGTCATGACCTTGAAACATAAATCCATCAATATGGGAAGTATTACAGATAATTACATAAATGACCTTGAAACATAAATCCATCAATATGGGAAGTATTACAGATAATTACATAAATTACATAAGCACATAGTAACATAGTAACATAACACATGCTAGAAGTATATAACATAATCATAAATTGAAAATTTATAAATGTCCATAAGTCCATTGTCCATTAGTCTCATCTTGTGTGAGGAAGTCCAATGATTCCTGCTGGTTTTTAAAGTTCTTTAACAGTCTTCTTATTATCCATGCTCTTTCAGTGTCAGATGTTTCTTAGATCTTCTCCTTTATTTTGAGGTCTTTCTCTTTTTCTGTCTCTCTCTGATGGACAAGGCGAATATGACTCATTGGCACCCATCTGATTCCTTCTCCTGCTGAAGAAATACAAGCAAACCCTCTCTCCCAGGCATTTAACCTATCTAATTACCTTCTATTTACCACTTTCTAAATCTCTTCTCATCATCTGGCAATTACATTGGAATTGTTTGCACTGGACACAGCCCTGTTGGTTTAAAAGGCCTGTATTCTCCCCAAGTGTAATCCATTTTTGCAATCTGATTGCCTTTTGGCTCACTTATTAGGTAATCCCTTTCTGCCATGTGATTGCTTTTCTGCTGGTTGATTAAATCAGAGTCCTGGCCTTCTAAAGACTCTTTGGGTATAACATCAGCTGCCATCATGCCCCAAGTCTTTTTTGCCTGGGGCTCAGGTCCAGGGCCCCTCATCCCATTTCCCTGAATTAATCTACACTCTGATGATGTTCGGGCGCCAAATTGCGAAGGTCTGGTCTAGCTCCTCTTGTCAGAATAAGCAAATGTCCTTGCCCCACGTTGGGCGCCAAATGTAGCGAGCTGTCGTCTCCAGAAGCTGCTGGATCGCTCTCTGGGAAGAGATCAAATGTAGCGAGCTGTCGTCTCCAGAAGCTGCTGGATCGCTCTCTGGGAAGAGATCTGCTCTGTCTACTCAAATCTCTCAGACAGATTCTTCTTCCTGTAACGAACCGTTGTCTCCAGGCAGTTGCTGTTAACTCTTGTCCAAAGAAGTGACTTCCCTTCCTGCAGAGAGCCCCGTCAAGCCTGATGCAATGCAGAGTCTTTCTCTTGAATCCTGGCTCTGAATCTCCTCCAGCTCTTATCCTTCTCCAGGCCAATCTGCCCTCTGCGCCCAGTGCTGTCTCTTTTTATCCTCCCAGAGAATGGGCGTGGGATAATGCAAGGGCTTCTGGGAAGAACCACCCCAGCCAATGAGCTTGCCCCCTCTATCAAGTCAACCTGAGTTCTCACCTTGTAATTGTCCAGAAAACCTGAGTTCTCACCTTGTCACTGTCCAGACAACCTCAGTTCTCACTTAGTAATCCTAACAGCATTGAAAATTGCCAAACCTTTTGTTCCAATTTTTCTCCTCCTTCCTCCATCCCCTCCCCCAGATGGCAGGTTGACCAATACATATTACATATGTTAAAGTATAAATTAAATACAAGATGTATATACATATCCAAACAGTTATTTTGCTGTATAAAAATAATCAGACTTTGAAATGAAATGAAAATGAAAATGAAAAATTAACCTATGAAGGAAATAAAAAATGCAGGCAGAAAAAAATAGGATTGGGAATTCAATGTATGGTTCATATTCATTTCCCAGAGTTATTTTGCTGGGTGTAACTGGTTCAGTTTATTACTGCTCTGTTGGAACTGATTTGGTTCATCTTATTGTTGAAGATGGCCACATCCATCAGAATTGATCATCACATAGTATTGTTGTTGAAGTATATAATGATCTCCTGGTCCTGCTCATTTCACTCAGCATCAGTTCATGTAAGTCTCTCCAGATCTTTCTGAAATCATTCTGTTCGGCATTTCTTACAGAACAATAATATTCATATATCACAATTTATTCAGCCATTCTCCAATTGATGGGCATCCACTAATCCAATTATTCTTAAGTTTTCTCTTCTTGCTCTGTTCTCCAGATCATTTGTTTTTCTTATAAAGTGTCTTGCATTCTCTTCTATTTTTTATTTCTTGGTGTCACAAAACTTTACTGGCTTCCCCTTGCCTAATTCTATTTTTCAAGGAAGTTTTTTTTTTTTCTAAGGTTTTTTTTTTTTTTTTTAAGATTCTGAATCTCTTTTTTAGTTGCCTATCTATTCATAATCTTGTTTTCCTTGGATTGTTCTGTTGTTTTTTGTTTTTTAATATTCATTCAATCTTTCTCATTTGAAAAGGAAAATCTTTTCTGAGTTCTTATATAAATCATTTTGGGGCAAGCAACCACTTAATATTACTCTTTGAGGGAAGAGAGAGTTGTTCTTTGTTTTGTTTTGTTTTTTGCTCCAGTGTTCTCTGAAGATAAACCCTGGTTTTCCCTATTTCCATACTAAATTTCTATGGATGGATTCTTTTTTTCTCAGTCCACTTATTTTTTTTTAATAGCAGCTCTGGTTTCTGGTGTGAGGAGAATGATGCCATTGGCCTCAGGTCCTCTTTTAGTTCTCTCCTCTAGCAAGAAACCCAAAACACTCCTGTATGTTCCTGAAACCAGCAGCATCTTTGCCCCACACTTCTGGACTCATAGGAACTGTGCTGGTTCCTTCTTGCCCAGGGTCCAGCCTGGCAACCCTCATCAGTAGAGGTTGCCTCAATCTTCTCTTCCTTTGATGCCCAAGTCTTCATGCTGTCTGGGAAGTGACGATTCCTGTAGCTTGGGCCAATATTGCTTTCCAATACAGACAACTGTTTCAGCAGTTTATACTTCATACAAGACAAGGCTTTTTCCCCCTGGTATCTTCTTTGATTTTCCCAGGAAGACCACTGTTCTGCCATAACTCTTATTTGTTTTTGACATTTTGTATTCACCCTGAGGTGCAGTTTTGTTTTATTTGTGGGGGAAATTTGGAGAGCTTGACATTTTCTGACTTACTCTGTCATCTTTCCAGAATCCTTTCCCAAAAGTTTAGATCTTTCTTTTATTAAACACTATATTAGTATGCTCATTTATTGCTGTACATTTTGTACTTAATGTATTCACCTGTTTCTCAGTCAGTGTAAGATTATTTTGGTGATTACTGTGCAAAGGCCTCTATTTTAAACATCAATATTCTGCCATTATTATTTGGCATGGAAGTCATGGAAGAAAACAGTGTCTAAAAATTCAAAATAAGTACCACATGATATATATCCTAAAAACACAGGATGAATATGGAAAAGGCCGTATCATATAACAAGTGAAGAATTTCACAAAAGAACCGAACACTTTTATGAAAATGTATTACTTCAATAAAGCTGACAATGTCATGAGAATGAAATATAACAAATGATTAGCCTAAAATACCTCAGGCAATTTTTTGATGTCAGGAGAAAGCAAGAAAGGTTACTAGAATATTGGATGAAACTCTTCTCTTGAATTTGTGGGAGAATTTTGTGAAATGTCAGACATGATGAATAGGAATATATCTTATATTATTACTGAAGGGACCATATACATTAATGATGTCAAAGATCTATTTGAGTATTTAAAATGTTTGCTACAATGGCAATACTATTAGATAAGGAATTAGAAGACCTACATGAGTTCAGATTCTATTAGTAAAGAAATCACTAACTAGAGTGTGGAATGAGGCATAGACTGGCTGATACAACTGATGTGTTTATTTTGCTGAACACATTTTATTATAAGAAGGAGAGTAAATGGTCCAGAGCAATGTTATTGACATTATTTAAAAGAAAAAAGTATTCTCAAGTCAACATAAAAGTGAAGATACCAAAGCAAATAATAGCTGTGCTGTACTTAAAGTTACTTATTTATCAGCCTCCTCCCCAAAATGACCTATTTCTTTTGTTTCAATTTTATGACCCAATGAAGAATCCTCCTCTTTAAAAATATGTATCATTATGATGATGATAATAATGCAATACAAATATTACTATGTAGATAAAATAACGAAAAACATTTCCCTGCTTTCCCTCAAGATATAACATTTTACAAAGAAATTAGAAAGAGTAAAATGATCCATCAAAACACTGCCAGAGTGTTACCTAACCTTGGTTCTTACTATTATTATTATTATTATTATTACAGTTTTTTAAAATGCAGATTTTAAAATCATTTCTTTCCATATGTCTTTTGGGTAGTTTGGCTCTTGCCAAACTCTTGAGCTTTTATTTCCTAGACACATGTGTTAAAAAAAAATAAAAATAAAAAAAAAAACACAACAAAAAAACCTTTTACTATCCTAGCAAAAATTTCATCAAATTAAAAAAAAAAAAGGATAAAGAGAAAATTCAAATATAGGATGGTTCTGATGTTATTTCCTCAGGAATGAATTGTTTTCCTTTAAACATAAAATAATATTAGAAATGTGGATGTAACTGGCAGAAGAAAGAGTCCTGCATTAAGTTTGTAAAGATAGGGGGCAGGTAGGTGCTGCAGTGGATAGAGTACCAATCCTGAATTCAGTAGGACCTGAGTTCAAATCTGCTTTCAGACACTTAACACTTCCTAGCTGTGTGACCCTGGGCAAGTCACTTGACCCCAGCCTCAGGAAAAGAAAAGAAAAGAAAAAAAAAAAGTTTGTAAAGATGCCATTTTGCCAGTAAGACAATTATTTCTCAATGTCTCAGTTTCCTAAGGGTAACAGAAAAGAGATAGATTTAAGTCAACATAAATGACAATAATGAGCAAAACGAATAGGAATACACAGGGAAAAAATAAACACTTATGTAGGCATATAAGGTTGGTATCTAATAGAAAAACAGTTAAACACTTACTGTATGCTAAGCATTGTGCTAAATGCTGAGGATACAGAAAAAAACAAAACAAAACAAAAAACAAGATGCCCTTCCTTTGACAGAGCTCACATTCTAATCAAAGAAATAAATGCAAAAGAATTGTACAAATAATTACAGAGTAGGAGCTGATGTGGTGACTCTACTCTACCAAACACCAATTTACTATAGTACTCTATGAAAAGTACACAAGATAAGACTAAATAGGATCAGCTTACTATAATTAATTTCTCTCTGAAATTGGGCCCTCACAAAATTTTCTTTATTAAATTTTCTGTATAATTTCTAGTTAAAATTCAGTGATACTCAATTACTGCCTTCAAAATTATTCTTTACAAACTGAATAAAATTAAATTCCAAAAATCACTGAAGCTTTAATTATAATTAGAAATAATTGTATAATTATTATAATAATTGTATAATTGTAGTAAATATATAAAGTTGTTAAGGGTCAATATAGCTGTCAAAATACTCAGGAAATTCATCTTCTGTAAAGGTTTTTGAACTATCTTCAATATTATTCACTGTTTTAGGGAATCCAGGGACATAAAGTAAAATATATTTATCTTCTGGTTTTTAATAGGTCCCCTAAGGCCTATATTCCTACATAGAATCACAATTCATAAATCTCCTATTTCTCATTGATAACATAAGAAGGGGATATCAATTTCTCACTCAGATTAAGATTTTATTAGATGCATCAAATGACAAAAAATGATACATTTTTCACTATGGGCAGGTACTATTGTAATATTTTTCTAAATCTAATTTTCAACACTAAAGACAGGTGTTATATAATCCAAAAGGTACAGAAGGGAAAAAAAAAACACTATATATTAATGTATTTTTGTTATTTTCTCAGGGGTTTAATTCCATTTGGCTTTATACATTTAAGATCCTTCTTTTAAAATTTCACACCTTAGAATCTATGTTTTCACCTCCTATATACCTCTTTCAGGTATGAATTAAAGAGGAAGTAGTACAATTCAAAGGAAGTGTCATATTTAGTCTCAAAATCCTCAAAGTACTAGCAAATAAAAAACATAAACCAAAAATTATTCTGATTTTCTTAAGTTATTCTTCAGATAGAAAACCAATAAAATTAGATTTACTTTCTCTTGTGTAGCATTTAAGACAGAGAACAGAAGAAAATTCAAAGTTCATATCAATTCATATAGCTGCTATGTATAGTATGAGGTTCTTTTTTAGGCAAACAATCCTTTTCAACTTTTGCTCTATGATCCTATCATATTCCTTTCCTGTCACCTGCTTCTCTGCTATGATTATTTTCTGCAATAACCTGTTTGTGGTTAACACCAAAACTAACAAGAGTGTAACAAATGATGGTACCCCTTTTCCATTAACCCAGAACAAGGCTGCCTATGGGTTATTCTATGCTCAGGGAGGCAGAAAAGACTATAAGTCTCATAATTACAGGTCGAAGCTTTCCTCTCTGGCAAAAAACATAAGCAGTTAACGAAAGGAATAGCTGCCTGATTTGAAGCAGAACAAATCATAAGAGCTAAGATGGAGGACATAGGGCCAAGGAAGGAGGGATTTAGAATTATCTATAACTTTCAGAAGTAAAGAAAGTAACTCATCAGATTTTCATAGTCCTATTATGTTAACAAAGTCCTTTCCTCACAATATTCATGAGTAAAATTAATATAAACCTCACTTTACAAATACACACACACATATATATTGATCATTTTAGCCTTCATGAAGTAGAAAAAGCAACAAAGGAAAGGGCTATGTTGTACTTTGCACCAAAAATTCAGAATAATTTGCAGCAGTAGAAATAAAAGAAATGACATCTTAGAATATTATGATAGAAAAGTAAAATTAGAAAGTCTGAAACACAAGAGAGGTTGTGGTTGTATAAGGTTTTTTTGAGACTGAACTAAGAGATATCTGCAATGATACATTGTTTCTACTGGAAAAGTTGATTCCAAATGCTTCAGAAGCAGAAAACAAAGGTCTTTTTTAAAATTTGAAAATGAGAGGATACTAATATTATTATTTGGCTAAGGTTGCTGCCAGTTATAACAAAAGAAATGTCAGATCAGTTACAAGCATATCAAGAAGCATTTGAAATCAGCAAAAAGGAGATTCAACCAACACATCCTCTGAAATTCTTATCTGTGTTTAATGAGTTCCTGAATTCTCCACAGGAAGTGTACTCCTTTGCAAAACCAGCTTTTGATGAAGCTATTCCTGACCTTGATACATTAAAGAAGAATCATAAAAAGTCAGCACGCTAATAATGCAATTATTGAGATAACCCTAACATTATGGATGTCAATCTCCCAAGGAGAAGCTGAAGCACAAGGAGGGAGGATTTACTAGCATTTCAATTTTTGTTTGCGTCATTCTAAAATTTACACTGTAGACATTTGTCATCTAATATGTCCCATAGTTTTTCTTTATAATTTGTGAAAAGTTTATATAATTTCGATTTGGATTTCTATATGTAGTTTTTATGTTTAATATTAGGGAATCAGAGCCAATTTTAGGGAGTCATTTGTTTTCATCTGAGGTAGTCAATATGGGGATATGGAATTTTTAATACACATTTTACATGTTTGGGATAGTACTTTTGATACATTATGATTTCATAAGATCATTGTTTAAACAACTTCCATGTTTAAGGAAAACTGCCTATGTATTGGTATGTCATTGTGGAGAGATAAAAAAAGAATCGTTTTCAACCATAGGTGTAGTAATTGTGGGTATTTTAGGGTTGAAAGACTCATGACTATGGTAGAAACAGATGACTCATAGATATTACATGTCAATCCATGTTCTGAGGAATACACATTCTCAACATGTATACTTTTAATATTCTGGTTGCAAATGTTCCACAAGACAAATTTTAATCTAGTTAATTTCCTGTGGAGAAGGACAGAAAGAGTTCATATTCCATTATTGGTAAAATTACTTGCTTATTTTAATTTTACTATATTTTTTTATTTATTCAAAAGATTTAGAAAACTTAAGAACAAATTACAAGCAAAGATCCAGTAAAAATGATATTCATAATCATAGAGTAGTGGATCAGTCTAACAGATTAGGTACATAATGACAGTATTAAACTATTTTTTGATAAACCCAAAGACTTCAGCTTCTGGGATAAGAACTTACTATTTGACAAAAGTTCTTGGAAAACTTGAAAACAGTATGGCAGAAACTAAGCATATATCAACATTTCACACTATTTATGAAGATAAAAAAACTGGGGACATTATTTAGACATAAAGCATGATACCATAAACAAATTAGGAGAGAAAGAAATACATAAGATTAAAATTTTTTTAAACAAGTAAAATCAATTCAAGCCAGATCAAAATCAAAACAGAAATATGGAAAACAATTTTATAGCAATTATTTCTGATAAAGAGCTTGTATATCAAATATATAGAGAACTAAGCCAAATTTATAAGAATACAAGCCATTGACCAGTTGAAAAAAAATTATCAAAGTTTATGAACATGTAGTTTTCAGATGAAGAACTCAAAGTATCAGTATATGAAAAAATACTCTAAACAACTACTGATTAGAGAAATACAAATTAAAACTATTTTGAGGTGCATTGTTGGTAGAATTGTGAACTTATTCAATTATTCTGGAGAACAATTTGGAACAATGTCCAAAGGACAAACTGTACATACCATTTGATCCAACAATAGCACTGCTAGGTCTCTGTCTTAGAGATCATAAAAAAGGGAAAAGGGCTCATATGTGCAAATATATATCAGCAGAGTAGTAGTAAAGAATTAGAATTGAGGAAATCTCTTCAACAAGTTGTATATGAATGAAATGGAATATTGTGCTATAAGAAATGATAAGCAGCTACTGGATCTGATCCCAAAGAAATTGTAAAAAAGGAAAAAGGACCCACATGTGCAAAAATGTTTGTAGCATCCTTTTTTTGTAGTTGCAAGGAACTGGAAACTGGGTGTATGCCCATCATTGGAGAATAGCTGAATAAGTTATGATATATGAATATAATGGAATATAATTTTTATAAAATAAATCAGCAGACTGAATTCAGAAAGACCTGGAGTAAAGACTTACACAAAATGATGCTAAGTGAAGTGAGTAGAATCAAAAGAACACTAAACAGAGCAACAAGAAGATTATGTGATGATCAACATGATGGAGTTGGCTCTTTTCAACAACAGTGAGATGATTCAGAGCAATTCCAATAGCCTCGTAATGGAGAGAGCCATCCACATCCAGAAAAAGGACTATAGGTACTAAATGTAGAACATGATATAGTATTTCACCTTTTTTGTTCTTCTTGTTTGCTTGATTTTTTTTCTTTCTCATTTCCCCCCTTTTGATCTATTTTTTTCTTATTCAGCATGACAAATATGGAAATATGTTTGGAAAAACTGCACACTTTTAAACTTATTGGATTACTTGCTGTATAAGGGAGGGAATAACGATGACCAGGTAGGTTTCGGTAAAGACATGAATTATAACTAGTGAATTAGGCTCAGGAGAGCATTTATGCAGTAACAACATCATAATGTGATGATCAACTTTGATAGACTTTGCTCTTCTCAGTGATATAATGATTCAGGACAATTCCAAAGTCTCATAATAGAAAATGGCATATACATCCAAGTCTGAATGCAGATTGAAACATACTATTCTCACTTTGTAGAGATGGTTGTGGCTTTTTTCTTTTTATTTCTTTTTTTCACAACATGACTAAAGTGGAAATATGTTTACATTATTGCATATGTATAACCTATATCAGATTGCATGCCATCTTGGGGAAAAAGAGAGATGGAGGGAGAAAAAAGTTGGAATTCAATATCTTATAAAAATGAATCTAAGAGACCATATTTACATGTAATTGGAAAAAGTAAAATACCGTTTATAAAAAAAAAAAAAAGATGACCTTAAGTAAATCATGTAATTTTTGATGTTTCCTCTTCTGAAAAATAAGGGTAGAAAAAGCAACCTACCTCTCAAATATTATGAAGATAAAATGAAATAATAAATGTAAAGCATTTTAAAATTTTGAAGTGCTATGTAAGTGCTGGTAATTATTAGTTATAATTAACCAGCATGATGAATGTCTTCAATCATAACATGAAAATCAACTAAAACAACTGAGAAAGTTCATCTTGCAACATAGAAGATAAAGAGAAATATGAGAGATATTTTTAAATATCTTATATGCTGTCAAGAAGCAGAGGAATTATATGGATCTATGAACTCATCCTTTAAAATGTAATGACCAGTGATATAGATCCCAGCCCATCCATGATTGTTTATCCTATCCTATATCTTTTCTATATCCTTCTATAAGTTAATTATAGCTTAAACTTTTCCCCAAAATATGCCAAAGTAATGCCTTGCCTTTGTTCTGATATTGTGAGAGTACCAGTGCAGTAATTTTTGTTTATCCTGTCATAATACCTTGTCACATGATGGATTTATTTTTCCTTTGTATGAGATAATCCTTTAATGACATCCTATACTTTCTGTTCTTCCAGGTTGTTCATTGATTATATGTATTAACCTTCTCACAAAATCCAATGTGAACTAGGCAGAAGCAGTAATAATTAGAAAACATACTAACAATGATTCCAATCTTCTCAGAGATCAAGTATACTTCCAAGGTTAAAAGATTAGAAATGTTTGTACTATTAACTGCTATAAATTTGAAAAAAAATGTCCTTTTGTATTTTTTTTTTGTTAGTAAGGGAAAAACTATGGGAAAGGTTAAAAAAAAAAAAACAGAAAATAGACATGAACACAGCATGTATTGATTTACATTCAGTCTCCTTAGATCTTTTTTTTTTGGATGCAGATGGCATTTTCTGTCCAATATTTATTGGGATTGCTTTAAATCACTGAAATGTTGAGAAGGACCAAACCTTTCATAGTTGACCATCGCATCAAAAATTTCCCTTTGTAAAAATGGTTTCCTGTTATTTGTTTAAATAATAATTGTTAATGTGGGATGCTAGTCACTTATAAGATAAGTGACTAAAATGGGAGGAATATTATTAATTTTGACCCCCTCAAATGAGAACTGAAGCATAAAATAAGAAATGCCATAACTCCACAGAATATTCAGAGAACTCTATGGTTCTAGCAGCCTAATTCTGTGATAATAAGGCACGGGATTTATTAACTGTACAAGGTTGGGCTGAAATAGTGGACATTTGATTCTGATATGTCTCTGATTTTATATATATATAACTCTGATATCCTTTATTTCTTTGATTCTTGTGGATTATATCATCATTTTTTACTTAAGTACTTTATTCCTAATCTCATCTATTAAAAGGACACATTCAATACCTGGAGATGGATCAGTGATTATGCTCAGGCTAAACTTCGCAGATAAGAATCTCTAATCCTATCTCAGGTCATGTTGAAAGGTAAAGAACTAGATTTTAGGTTGAATGTCCTAGAGCATTCAAAGGAGAACAAAAAAATTTTGCCCCATGACAACTGGTTGAATTATGATTATTTTGTTAGAGAAGAGGAGGCAAGAGAGCTATCTCTGTGAATTTTAACATTTATATTTATATCATTTATATATTAACATTTATATTAATATCTTTGACCGCAAGCCAATTCATCCTCTTTGAAAAAGGAAAACAAACAAAAATATCCAATACTTATTTCTTATGGTTTGGGTGTCATTTTTATCTGTCTTACTTGCGATAAACTTATTCCCAATCTGTACTTTAATTTTAATTATATTTTTTTTATGTTTTTTAATGCAATCAAGCACATTTATTTTGATTGCATCTTGATATCCATAATGATGAAAAAACTAATACATATCAATGAAATAACAGATCCTTAAGGTAGAACTGAAAACTAACGCTAATTTTAACAACCAAGAGATGTGTTCCCCAGTGCATAACTAGAACATAACTAGATCTGAAAGTGCTACACTCTTATTCAGTGTAAAATTGCCCAAATTCCACATCTTATTGCTACTCTGCTTCATTACATTGTCACTGGAGCTAGGGTAGAGTAGCACAGGATTTGAATGGTCCTGAAGTATTATTTCATCACTTTTCTGAAATTCTGAGGATGTAAACTCTCTTTCTTCAGGCAAAAAGACAAATCATTCATATCTTACAGTTTGCTAAGGCACTAAAAGGTCAGGTGATTTATCTTTGACCCCTCAGCTAGGATGTTTAATATATCATCTTTCCAGGTCACTGCCTGACTATCTGCCATGTTTCTTTTCATGCTGTCCTCTTCCTTTCTCTGCTTTTAAGTGGCTTTTAAGATGGCTGCGTTTAAGTATTCAAAGGTTTGTTATAAAAAAATGATTAAATTTTAAATTGACATGAGAGGAATGAACTTGGAGCAATGGGTGAACTTGAGAAGCAGAATCCAGCTTAATATAAGGAAAAACTTCCTAAAAATTAGTTATCTGTCAAAGGAATGACTTGGGGAAATAAAAGTTTATCCTTACCAGACATCTTCTAGAAAATTCCACATTGCTATTATTTTATGGAGAACATTCATATTCAGGCTTTCCATGGAATAAGTGGACTTTGGGATCCTTTCCAATTCTGAAATATTGTGTTTTTGTGATTCTTTACATGATAACATACTGTATTAAAAATCTCTCTTCCCAGCAACATTCTCCTCTATTCCTCACATTAACTGCAGTATAATACTCCCACAAATATCCATCTCTATCTTAAAAACAAATCAAAAACTTTAGATCTGCCAAAGCACATAAAGTAAATCCTAATTAACACCCAGTAATGCTGATGAGATTTTGTGAACATCCAATATATTATAGAAGAGTCTTCATTTTTCAATATTTGAATGTATAAGTTAACAAGGTCAGTGATATGTAATATAATTTCAAGGTATATTTCTTGATAATACTTTTTGTGGTGTTATTCATATAGGACTTAAAAAAAAGCCTAATCACTTTCTTTCTTTCAATATAAAATCCAAAGTGAAAAATAAGGTTATGATTTTACCATTCTTTGAATTGATTGTATATGCTCTATGTATGGTAATAAGAATAGCATTTTCCAAAAAAATAATAAATCCTTCACCATCTAAAACAAATCCAGATTCCACAAAACCTATGTTTGTCTAATTATAGGTTTGTATTTTGATGTGGTTTTCTATGTAAATACATTTTTAAGCTTGCAATAGGAATGTATTCTATTAAAAGCAGATGTTATTTTAACAGTTACAAAGTACCAAATGTTTATTATCTATGCCTCAAACATCAGAAATTGTTGTCTTAAAAAAATACCTATTTTCCATTTTAGCCATTTTTCATGTAGCTTTTCCAAAGAACTAATGTAACTGGCCAATTACTAAAAAGAGCACATCTCTTACCACATACAAGCCACCTTCCACCCCCTCTACAATTAATAATGTCTACTAAGATCAGTTTTTTTTTTTAATCTAATAAAATGGTGAATGCTGATTTCATGCAAAATACCCTCAATATGCAATGATTGATGATGTTTGTGTAAGAATTCTATACTTCGAAATAATGACAAAAATATCGAACAACTGAAATGAAGGCCCTACAGGTATAATATGTCTGTTTTTTATAGCTTGGCTTATAGACAGTGCCACAAAAACAACACTATTTTGAGTCTTGCAAGAAAATTGTTTCTCTATTTTTGAAGAAGTCATTTAATCCCAATAGCTATTATATAATTTGAAACTCTATATTTCCTCACAGTTAACTAAGAAACCCATTATTACAGAACAGAAACACAGAGAATTATAATTTTTACTACTATAATGACAACGATGATGATTACTAATACAAGCAAGTATTGAATACACTTCTTTAAATTCTGTCAAATGATTTACAAATATTATCTCATTTTACCGTCACAACAGTTTGTGAGATAGGTACCTTTGTTATCACCCTTACATAATTAAGTTAAAATTGACAGGAGTTAAATGATTTATTCGGGGTTATACAATTAGTATGTGGCTGAGATTAGATTATATTCAGGTCTTCCTGAAGTTTTCTATAGTAATAATAATAAACGATGTCTTTCCCATTATTATTATTTACTTTAACAATATACCATTCTTATTTTTAGAATTGACCATCAGGCATTATGATATATTGGAATGGGTTCCCAATGAGTATTGAGTATTTAAAAATATAGCAAATGCTAATTCCAATGAATCCTTATAGTACCTCTTTTGTAATATGTAGCAGACTCAACTATCTATTTTACTGATCACATTTCCAGAGGCTAAAACTCAACAAATATTTAGCTATCAGGAATTTTTTTTTCTCCTTCCCTTCTCCTTTGGGCAGCAGCAAGTTAATCTGATAAATACAACAGAAGAAATTCATGAAGGAATTCATTTGTGTTGCATTAAATGGTTATACAAATGTCAGTTCGGAGTTAAAACACTAACACAGATCCTTCTTGTTCAGTCTTGTTAACTTCTGTGTGTAAGTTTATGTTGCGGACAACATGTTCCTATGCATGCCTTTTACGCATGATCAGACACTATTTATTTAAAGCATATTTTACAGTGATATTCCCATTTTTTGTCATTGTGGGGAGAATATGAAGCACCATCACTTGACATCCAATGAAGTTTAACCACAACCACTGTCTGCCTCTAACCACTCTTTATAGGCCACACAAGAGAATGGCCTTTACTTTTATTGCTTATAGAGGTTTGTATGTCTAAATTTTACATATAAAATTATATCTCACAAGGAAAACATCAGATACAAGGGCATTGTGGTTAATATACTTGAGCAATTAGTCTATGGCAAGGAATACACAAGTTATTTCCATTAACATTAATCTATTGTAAGTGGGTACCATTTCACAGTTGTTACTA
The DNA here is from genome assembly GCF_048593235.1 of Sminthopsis crassicaudata. Taxonomy (NCBI): domain Eukaryota; kingdom Metazoa; phylum Chordata; class Mammalia; order Dasyuromorphia; family Dasyuridae; genus Sminthopsis; species Sminthopsis crassicaudata. The sequence continues at coordinate 392,260,196 of NC_133620.1, read as the reverse complement.
TAATAACTTGAATACTGACCAATATTAAAGACAAATATATTCATATCTATAGGAAAAGGAAAAATCTTATGAAACATTTTGAATCCCTGACTTTATAGGTTTAAGGAACTCTTTGACAAAGAAATCTATTAATTCAGGTCAGCCACTTGTCTCTAACATGGACTCTGAAAAAGCTGCCTATTGAACTGCAAGGTTGCCCAGAAACCCATAGTTATAGTGGGACTGGAATCAAGTCTTCATGATTTTAAATCTTGTTCTCTATACTGCTCTTTCTTTTTCTCTCCCACTCTTCCTTTTGTTCCCACTTATTTTTAAGTTAAACATGAAATTTAAATCAACTTGTAGCATCTTTTTAAAAATTCTGCTTTATATTTTTATATTTCCTAACAGTATTTTGATCACAAGGAGCAAATAGGCACATACTTGCAACATAGGATTGGCTTATATTATAGTGTAGGATTACGCTTCTCAGATAAAAGTATATACATATAAATAAAAACATTTATATACATACACAGAGTATGTGTGTTTGGATATAAACATTTATTTGTATACACAAATCTGAAAAGCTTAATCCTATAATTCTGAGCACAATTCTTCATATTTATGAATGTGTGTACATATGTATACATGTTTTAGATAGACATTTGAATATATACATGTATTTGTATCTGCGTACATTTACCACAAATAAATAAGAAAAACTTCCTAATTCAAGTGACATTTCCTTTAATCAAAATGTCTAGAGAAAAAGCCTCTTGATTCTTTTTTCTATTTACTGTGACACTTAAATGGATTTATCTCATTGCTATGGGTATTTTCTCCAACAATGAACATCACATTCCAATCATACTTCCCCACCCTGAGAGATTTTTTTATATTATAATAAAAATAAAAACCCTCAATTCAGTCTTTAAACCCTTTGAACCCAATATGCTTTTTCTTAATCTTTTGATAACAAGTAGATACTAAAAAGGTAGCTAGATGGTTAGGTCCACAAAGTGCTGGACTTAAAAGTAGGAAAAGCCCAAGTTTGAATCTTCTCTCAGTCACTGTGTAATCCAGGGGAATTTATTTAACCTATATCAGACTCAAGTATTTTGTTTTGTTTTGCTTGGGTTTTTTAATCTAGAAAATGACAGAGATAATTAATACCACCCTTACAGGGTTTGTGTAAGAATTAAATAATGTAACATATATAAAGTTCTTTGCAAACTTTCAAGAGCTACATAAATGATAATTATGACAATCATGATTTTTATTTCATTTATTGTCTATTTATTATTCCTCCTTTTGGAATCCCTGGACTACATTCTTTTCTGGTCATTCATTTTATTGATTATTGATTATCAAATTTATCATCATATATTACACTGATTTCACTTCTCTGATTCAAATTATTTCATGTAATTTGTTACTCATTCCCATCAGATACTTCTCCATTTCTTTTTGGTCACAGTTAAGTTTTAATTCTTTATGGCAGAAACTAGGCATGGACCCACATTTAACACCACATACTAAGATAAAATCAAAATGGGTCCAAGATTTAGGCATAAAGAATGAAATCATAAATAAATTAGAGGAACATAGGATAGTCTACCTCTCAGATTTGTGGAGGAGGAAGGAATTTGTGTCCAAAGGAGAACTAGAGATCATTATTGATCACAAAATAGAAAATTTTGATTACATCAAATTAAAAAGTTTCTGCACAAACAAAACTAATGCAAACAAGATTAGAAGGAAAGTAACAAATTAGGAAAACATTTTTACAGTTAAAAGTTCTGATAAAGGCCTCATCTCCAAAATATATAGAGAATTGACTTTAATTTATAAGAAATCAAGCCATTCTCCAATTGAAAAATGGTCAGAGGATATGAACAGACAATTTTCAGATGATGAAATTAAAACTATTTCCATTCATATGAAAGAGTGTTCCAAATCACTATTGATCAGAGAAATGCAAATAAAGACAACTCTGAGATACCACTGCACATGTGTCAGATTGGCTAAAATGACAGGAACAAATAATGATGAATTTTGGAGGGGCTGTGGGAAAACTGGGATACTGATGCATTGTTGGTGGAGTTGTGAAAGAATCCAACCATTCTGGAGAGCAATCTGGAATTATGCCCAAAAAGTTATTAAAATGTGCATACCCTTTGACCCAGCAGTGCTACTCCTAGGCTTATATCCCAAGGAAATACTAAAGATGGGAAAGGGACCTGTATGTGCCAAAATGTTTCTGGCAGCCCTTTTTATAGTGGCTAGAAACTAGAAAATGAACGGATGCCCATCAATTGGAGAATGGTTGGGTAAATTATGATATATGAATGTTATGGAACATTATTATTCTGTAAGAAATGACCAACAAACAGGAGGAATATAGAGAGGCTTGGAGAAACTTACATCAACTGATGCTGAGTGAAATGAGCAGAACTAGGAGATCATTATACACTTCAACAATGATACTATATGAGGATATATTCTGATGGAAGTGGATATCTTCAACATAGAGAAGAGCTAATCCAATTCCAATTGATCAATGATAGACAGAATCAGCTACACCCAGAAAAGGAACACTGGGAAATGAGTGTAAACTGTGAGCATTTATTTTTTGTTTGTTTGTTTTTTGTTTTTCTTCCCAGATTATTTTTACCTTCTGAATACAATTCTTCTTTTGCAACAACAACAACAAAATTCAGTTCTGCACATATATATTGTACCTAGGATATACTATAAAATATTTAATATGTATGGGAATGCCTGCCATCTAGGGGAGGGGTTGGAGGGAAGGAGGGGAAAATTCGGAACAGAAGGGAGTACAAGGGATAATGTTGTAAAAAAAAAAAAAAAAACCTATGCATATGTACTGTCAAAAAAAAGTTATAATTATAAAATAAATAAATAAATAAATCTCAAAAAAAAGTTTTAATTCTTTGGAGAATTTTGTAATTTAGGATTTACAATATAGAAGAATATTCATTTTTTTTTAAAAGATGTACTTGTTTTTTAATTGAGAATCTTGGAGTCGTCAAAAACTGCACAAATTCCCAAACTCTTCACCTACATACTGGGAGAAGAATTCTGGATCCTGCTGCCTATCTATTTTGAGTATATGTACAAGACTTATATGCTAATGAACATGTTTTATAACTTGTCCATCCCATGTAATAACATGGGATTCTATTCTCCAAACATCTTCATATATGTATTCCACCAATAAAAATGTTTAAGCACATAATCCCAATATGAATACACTTTTCTTTTTGTAAATTTGATGCATATATTACTATACTAATAATTATTATGTAATTATACATAATTTACAAATAATAAATCATTATAAAATAAAAGTATTAGAAAATATATAAGAAGAGAACTTTAAAAATTGAAATAAAAGTGAAAGAATCTTGTATCTACAATCAATATGAAGGATTAGAAATTACTGAGTAGGAAAGCTACATGAATAGAAATATAATTTAAAATGTTTTGTAGATGATACATTAAAGAGAGAAGCTTCTTGGGGCAAGAAGAACAAGTAAAAGGCTATTGAAATAACCTAAGCAAGAGGCTACTGAAATAATCTAAAGATTGAAACAGTAATAATAGCTCATTGAAGATAAAAGAAGGAAACTTATAGGAGAGAGTTTGTGTAGTTATTAAGACCAAAATGAGAAATTCAATGAATATGTAGGGCAAAAGAGAATGAGGAGTTGAGGAAGATATCTAACTTGCAAACCAGAGTGGCTAAAAGGATGGTAGGTAACATTCTCCACAAGTAGCTAAGGGTTGGAAATTGAAGGGATGACCAATTGAGAAAAGACTGAACAAGTTGTGGCTTACGATTATGATGGAATATTAGTTATTATAAAAAATGACAAGATAATTTCAGAAAAAAATCTGGATTTATATAAACTGATGCAAAGTGAAGTGAGTTGAAGCAGGAGAACATTGTATATAGGATCAACACTGTACAATGATCTACTATACTATTTTTAGCAATGCAAAGATCGAAAATAATCACAAACTGTGATAAAACATACTTGAGAAGAAAGAACTAATATTGTCTGAATATACACTAAAGCATAATATATTTTTTCCTTTCTTCTATTTTTCCTTTTTTTCTTCTTTCCTTCCTTCCTTTCTTTCTTCTCTTCCCTTCTTTTTCTCTCTTTTTTTACTCAAGTCTTTTGCAATATTTTACATAGCAGCATATAAATAATGTGTAACAGATTTCTCACCATCTCAAATCTGGGGGAGATGGGGAAGAAGAGGGAAGAAGAGCAGAAGAGAATTTGGAATTCAAAACATTAAAAATCACTAAAAATAAAACAAATGTTTATTTTTTTTTTTCCTGAGGCAATTGGGGCTAATTGACTTGCACAGGGTCACACACCTAGGAAGTCTTAAGTGTATGAGGTCATAGTTGAAGTCAGGTCCTCCTGATTTCAAGGCTGGTGTTCTATCCACTATACCACCCAGCTGCCGCTAAAATCATTTTAACATATAATATTTGAAAAATTAAGTAACATAAAAATTAAAATTAATTATAAAACCTTCAAAAAATAAATAAATGGATCAGGTGAGATTGTCTCAATTTTGCTCCCTTTTTTAAATTGATTTTTTTCCTTCAAATTAAATGAAATTATCCCCAAACTCCTTGTTTTTGATCAAACTATGTTGTCGTTAATCTTTTTAAAATTCTGTTTTACCTACGTTATCACTCTCATTAGCACAGGAAGTTAAATATTCTTTCAAAATGACTAAAACTTTTACATGATACCTCATGGTCACTACTTAAATTTCAAATATTTTTATAGTGATATAGCTATAGAAAGTATAGGATGAATGTGGACTAATACCCCAAAATATTCCCCAGAAGTTTGTTTTTCAATAAATCTTTGTCATGATAGAACATATCATTTTTGACATTGTCTACTTGTTTTGTCTAAGAACTAAATTCCAGAAACATTTATTTTAAAATTCCAGTTAATAGGATTTTGCCTTTTTTTTTTCCCCATAAAGGAGCACTACTAAATATATTACTTCATTCCTCAGATCTGTGCTTCTTTTTAAGGTATTAATCTCCTTAAAGCTAGTGTTTCGAAAATCAAAAAGGCTTTATTATGGAAAGTCTAAACTAATTTATTGCACTCTTGCCATTATAAAAATGTAAATTTTCCCCTCCTTGCAACAAAGATTTTTAAAATGCAAGATATTATCATTACTGTTGCTTTAAACATCCGGAAAACAATCCGCCTTCCCAATATGCCAAAAGGCAAAATTTACCAAGAATAAGAATTCATGTTATCACACCAAAAATGTTTGCACTTTGAAAGTAATACCGCACAGGCACCTCATTAAATACCAATGTATCCAGACCACAGACTTACTTTCAGGAAGGAGACAGATCACAGAAAAATTATTTAGCTATTTTTAAATATTTAAAGAAAAACAGAACTTCCAGCTTCCATTGTATACAAGTAGAATTACTTTGAATTATCTCCATAAACACATGCCACTGCATTTAAGATTATTAATTTTACTTGAAATGAATCATGAGGTACCAAAATGTGTACACAATTCAGTATACATCTGCCACATAAAGAAAACTACTTGTAAGCACTCTAGGAATACACTTTCCTTAAACAAGATATCATACTGCCCTGTAGGCACTGAATGGATGGATTGTTCTTCTAAATGACCAAGTTAAACAAACCCAGTCTTCTTTAATAATATTTCACTTAAGAACAGGTCTTTGTCTCTGGAATTTCTACAGGTTTGGATGAGAACAATTTCTATACCACTCAAACCAGAATTGAAACAAAGAGTTCAGCAGCAGAACTTCATCCAGAAAGCTACTTGACAACTATGATTATGTCAAGATAGAAACAGTTTAGAGACAAGGCTTGAAGTTGCTGTAAGGTAAATGAGTCTGAATTGATACAAATGTTAATCATGTCTAAAAGAAAGCCTCTCCTACACAGTCTGTGTAATGAGGTGTTGGTGACAAAAGAGGAAGACACTTCCTGGCACCAGATTTCTGTAACCTGTCACAAAGCTTTGAATGATGACTTGTACACTCAGATGATAGTCAAGAGAACTACACTGTTGGCTGATGGACAGTAGGGAAATCTAATGCCAGCCAATTTTAATTCAACTTTAAGCAACATTCATCATATAGTAGATTTAACCAAGATGCAAAATTGAATACTGCTCCAATTCAAATATGGGACAACATGAATAGGCAACAAGGTGGCACAATGGATAAAATGCTGGGCCTAGAGTTAGGAAGATTTCTCTTCATGAGTTCAAATCTAACCTCAGACATTTAATAGTTGTATGACCACAGGCAAGCCACTTAAACCAGTTTGCCTCAGTTTCTTCATCTGTAAAATGAACTGGAGAAGAAAAAGTCAAATTAATTCTATTATCTTTGCCGAGAAGAATCAGAGTTAAAACCACTGAATAGTAACAATAAAGAAAATGTAATGGTTAGCATTCAGATGTCAGAGTTGAGTGCTCTTTATCAGTCTGTAAAAGCAGGATTAAAAAAAAAAAAAGAAATACCTTTACTTTAGATACACAAAAGAGAGAGCACTCATGATTTCTTAGCTTCCAAATGAATTTTGAGAGAAAATTAATATTTTGTTTATATTCAATTGTAGAAAACAAAAATCTAAAGGAGAATGTTGAAAAATCTTTAAAGGAAGAAATATATTAGATAGTCATTTTAAAGACAAAATCCAACCTTAAGATTTTTATCTGGGGAGTATTGTAGATTATGATACCATATTAGAACATCAGAGGGCTGAGAATCCCAGAAAAATAATTGTATTTAAGTATCCCTTCTGGCTAAATTAGAGTAAAGCTAAACATGATGTTTTCCACTCCCATTGTGGAAACTTCCCTGATTGATACAAAAGTTCTAAACTTATAATCATAAAACATATAAACAATAAGAAATTCCCATAGCTAATGAATACTAAAGGCTAAATTTGAATCTAAGTCTTCCTAGCTCAAGCAAGACATGTATCAACCTGCCTAAAACTTTTTCCAGATAAAAAGTATAAGAAAAAAATATGAATAGTTAGCCTATCCATTAGAACCCTAATGTAGTGATGGCCATAGGAAATGCTCAACCATATTTTATCCTATAACTTACTATAAAAATTTAACTTTGTCAAAAAAAAATTCAACAACAATCAAACCAAAATATGTTTTTCTATTAAGTTCATTTTCTTTTAAGATTTTTTTTTTACTTTGAACTTAATTGCTGCCCTTTTCTATGTTATTGATCCTATACTTTTCAAGTGTCCATAAGAATGGGCCACCAACATTTTAATGTCCTAATTCATCTACTACCTATCTATGTCTATTAAGCACAGTCACTGACTTTTGATCCATAATAACATCATTACCTTGTATCTCCTGTCATGGCAAGGGTTGTCTTGTTAACTGACTACTCTGTTACTAAAGTAGATTATTTTATGAACTAATCCTCAATAGAAGGAAACATCAATAGGACTGTCACCTAAAAAAAAATCCCTTTTTTGGGGGGTTTTGTTTGTTTTCTTTTGTTTGATTAGCTATTAGATCTTAGAACAGAGGAATATGTGACTGAAGAGGCATTAGAGATTCCAAAGCCTATTTGTTTTCTATTCTGACATATTCTTATTTAACTATACCTCTAAAATTTTCACCCTTTCCTCTTTGCTAGAGTTCTATGTTGGAGTTTACGGCCTAGAAAGCATTTCAAAAGCAAGCACATCTTTTCTAATAAAGTCCATATGTTTGTGCCAGAAATAACGTCCAACAAAATGGACTGGAAAGAAAAAAAAAAAGAGTACTCACTTGTTTAGTCTTGGTCTTTGTTATGGTGTCAGAAATAGGTTTCTTCCTCTCTTTTACAGCAGTTTTAGAAAATAATTCTTCAAACTCATGACAATCTATAGATGGCTCTTCAATCTTTTCCCAAATGAGAGAAGTGCTAGAATCTCTAAAGTTTAAGAACAAAATTAATGAACAGCAATATCAAACTAATAAATTATTACATGAGGAGAATAATTATGATTAAAATGGGTAATTACAGAAATAAAACATTTGATCTATTTTTACAATCATCCCAATCTGCTTAATAATCTTAGTTGTAAATAGGTAGCTTTATATAACTATCAGAACATTAACTTTCTTGGAATTCTGAAATTGTAAGGGATAAATTCTCCATATAAAAAATATAACAAAAGTACTTTAGTGTGTGTTATCAGATGTCAATTACTAAAGCATAATTTCTCAACATTAAGAATTGTTCAAAATAGTTTTTAATCCCAGGCTTATTTCTCCTTGCTACAGAGCTCTCTTTTAAAGTACTATCCTTGTCAATTAATATATAATCAAAGAATGTCAATTCATTTTAGTATTGGCCTAAACAAACCATATCTTATAAAACAAATGTATGTGTATAACATGTATATATGTATGTAAAACTGTAATCTCATTGGCATAGAGACCTTTCAAAATGGAAACTTCCTTTACCAATTTAATTTACAAATGATTCTGCACTTAATGACTGCAGAACAGTTTTATAATATAGACAATTATCTGGAACAGGACTCCAAGTAACTTGACCATGAGAATATATTCAATATGCTTCAGGGACAGAACTTGAACCCAGGTTTTCCCAACTCCAATACAAGTTCTCTATTCATTTCTTTAAGAAAAAGGTTGAGGTAGGTAAGGGGAAAGAAAGAAACTTGTTGGAACTTTTCACAAATGATTATTTCTTGGGATATTTTTTGAATAGTTTTATATAACTGTAGAATAAAGCCTTTATCAGGTCTGAAGTATAAGAGAATTTGAGAGTTGAAAGGGATCTCAGTGGCCAAATACTCTAAACTGTAGATGAAAAGAATCTCTATGATAACATTACTGACAAATTATGTCTGTTCTTTTGAAAACCTCCAGGCAAGGAGAAATCACTTCAATTCAGGGTATCACATTTTAATTTTGAATAGCTAGAATTATTAGGAAGTTTTTTTTTAATGACATTAATCCTAAATTACTTTTTTGTAACTTGCAACCCTCTAGTGTTAAAGAGAAGGCATTTATTTTCTGCCTATCTTTCAAATACAAATACAAAAATTCTTAGCACATCCCTTCAGAGTCTTATCTTCTTCAATCTGAATTCATCCTTAAATAAAAGAGATGTGGAGCCTTTTATCCTCCTGGTAGTACTCCTTTGAACTTCCTCCAGGTTATCAGTGTTCTTCAATATGGCCAAACTAAGGCAGAGTACAATGATTCTGTTAATTCCCTATTCTCAGAAATGATGCCCCTCTTAATGCATCCAAAATTTGCATTAACTTTTTAGCAGCTACCTTTGTATCTTTTCTTATTGTCCGGCTCTGGTTTGTAACTAATAGAAGGAATGTGCAGGTCCATTTTGTGTGTATGTATTAGTTTTTTTTTCCTTTTCTTTTTTCTTTGTTTCTTTATAGATCTATACCTGCATATCTTGTACATACATCAACAAGGATAGAGATCTATGCAGAAGCATAGATTGAGATGTAGAGAAAAAAAGAATGTGCATGTGTATGCGGGGGTACTTAAGTATTATATAACATCTCTCTATCTTCCCCTGTCTGTCTCTCCACACATACACACAAATATGTTCATAACTGTGACACACATATATTTAGTTCTTGACTAGGGTTGGATAAGAAGGAATAAGAAAAATGGAAAGAAATTATCCTAATATAAATTGTTTCCCAGGCATGCTAAACTGTTCAAAGAAGAGAAATATCATTTTAAAAAGGCATTTCTGAAAAGTTCTGATAAATTAGTCACCTAATAAGCCCCAGAGTGAATTGCTTCCCATTCTATCACATTCCAGACATGTCACTCAATGGCTGGATGACTCAGGGACATGAACTCCAGACTACAAGTGGATAATTAACGAAGTATTAGCACCAAAATAAAGAGAAAAGGGGGAAAAACAGCAGGGAATATGATAGAAATTCCCAGCTTTGGTTCTGGAGCTCTCTGTCCACTATCACTTAGGATGCCATTACATTCTCAAAAGTGAAAAATCATGTTTAAATTTGAGTGGCAGACATAGATATATCCTTTAGCACTTCATCCTAGAGGGTGTGCTACAAAATCAAACTAAACATGAGAAGCTATCACAATCCCCAAAACATTAGCAATCATTGCCATAGAAGTACAAAGATTCCACTGAGATTCTGATTTATATTTATAAGTTTCTTGGCAGAAATGCAAAACTAAATGATGAATGCAATAAACAAAGCACCCATATGGTGATTCATCTGGCCAGAACCTACTCAGGCTTGTTTACAATTGAGACCTCCATGCTTATGTGGTGTGCTTTCCAAAGATTATGGGCATGACAAG